>NC_140968.1:44153085-44270585 GCF_056783735.1 Eptatretus burgeri
CGTGCAAACAAAAGAAAAAAATTTCAAACCGCGTGCCAGAAACAACAACCGCACAGGCCATTATTCCGCTCTCACGTGCCTGTACGTGCGTGCCCGTACCAGTTTCTTCTGCACGGCACCTTGCCTCACATTCAATGTTGTCTGCCAAGTGAGCAGTTCGTTCTTCATCCGTTTCTTCTGCACGGCACCTTGCTTCGCGTTCAATGTTGTCTGCCAAGCGAGCAGTACGTTCTTCATCCGTTTCTTCTGCACGACGCCTTGCCTCGCGTTCAATGTTGTCTGCTAAGTGAGCAGTTCATTCTTCATCCGTTTCTTCTGCATGACACCTTGCCTCGTGTCCAGTGTTGTCTGCTAAGCGAGCAGTTCGTTCTTCATCAGTTTCTTCTGCACGGCGCCTTGCCTCACATCCAGTGTTGTCTGCCAAGCGAGCAGTTCGTTCTTTATCCGTTTCTTCTGCACGACGCCTTGCCTCGCATTCAATGTTGTCTGCTAAGCGAGCAGTTCGTTCTTCATCCGTTTCAGCTGAACGACGCCTTGCCTCACGTTCAGTGTTGTCTGCCAAGCGAGCAGTTCGTTCTTCATCCGTTTCAGCTGCACGACGCCTTTCCTCACGTTCAGTGTCGTCTGCCAAGCGAGCAGCTTGTGCTTCGTTAGATCCCATTGCGCGTGCACGACGCGCAGCTTCGTTCCTTCGCAGTCATAAACGACGACTGGATTGGGGCATTGTGTTAAAGAAAATCGAGAAAGTACAGAAATCGAGAAAGAAAGAATACAGTGAGTCGATAAATCAAGAAAAAAAAATCGAGAAAGAATACAGTAATCGTCACTGACTGGATTGGGGCATTGTGTTTAAGAAAATCGAGAAAGAAATCGAGAAAGTACAGAAATCGAGAAAGAAAGAATACAGTAAGTCGATAAATCGAGAAAAAAAATCGAGAAAAAAAATCGAGAAAGAATACAGTACTCGTCACTATCCGGAAGTCAAGTCCTCACTGTCCGGAAGTTCGCATATCGCAGTTACGATTATTCGCAATTTAGTTTTAATGGCCAATTATTCAATTAGCGCCAACGTATTTTGCCTTTTCGCAATGTCATCGCAAGGAAAAACACAAAGAGAAGAGAAGAGAGAGAAAAAAAAAACCTTCGTGCAAAAAAAAAAAAAAAATTACTTCCGCCTTCGGAGCATACCAGCTCACCCTGATGTTACCGAAATTTATGCACCGTCTAATATGAAAACGATCATAACTTGGGGCATTGCGTTTATCTATAAATGCGCATAAGAAATCGAGAAATTATTGGAATACACGAAGTCATCATTATCCGGAAGTCCATACGTTGTAACCCGTAATGGGGAACGCGGCTGAGGTTCCCTTACCCCATCGGCCACGCCCACGCAGCAACGTGTCTTGTCATTGGTTGGTAAATAAATGGCCATAACTTGGGAACCACTTGTCCGATTATTATAAAACCTTGAAAAGGCACATCCTCAGGTCCCCAGCAATATATCTGGCAAGTTTCAATTAGATCGGACTGGTGGTTGTCGAGAAACGGTGGTCACAGACATATATATATATACACACACACACACACACACACACACACACACACACACACACACACACACACACACACACACACACACACACTGCTGGAATTATAGATAGATGAAGCAAAGGTTGCTCATGATCACTGCGCTGAAAACAATGAAAAAATGGTGTGGGGGGAAAGGATACCCTACTGTGGAGTGAAGGAATGTGCATGCTTTGCCTGAAGGGTAAAGGGTGGGAAACTTGTCTTCAAGCCCACAAACTTGTTCTGACCTCCTTGAGAGAAATTTTATTGTAGACAAAATTGTTTTGATATGGGGAAATTAAAACATCTTAGTGGGAAAATTAGATAATGAAAAAGTGAGGCCGCAGGCAAGAACACACCCTGCTGTGAATTTGCCTGCTTGTCGGGCCGTTTGCGAGATTTGCCTGACTGAAGGGAGGCTGGAGTGAGCTCGTCTTTGAGATCGTGGACAAACTGGTTTTGGAAGAGAAATATTCTTTCGTTTGTACCATAGCATGTTTGAATGAGGAATGAGTTAAAGTGAATGAGCTAAGAATGATTTAAACCACTCACGATGGTGAGAAGGATTTTCTGTGTGTGACGGCTGTGGGCTGTGGACATAATGCACGCGTGTCTCGAGAGTTATTGGTGCAGGGCTTCGATGCGACATGAGTCATGAATCAAATTGGGTTTGTTTCCATGTATGGGGCAAGCCTTAATCAGGTGAGCAAGTGGTGGGGCAGGTGATGTGAAAATACAAATTTGCATACATAATATATAGATGGTACATCACTGATCATGCTGTTAAATTTGCAAACAGGCGATGCATTAACGTACGTTCAGCCCCTCGGATGAACGTGAATTGCAAAACACAGGATGATCCTGGCGCACATGGTGATGGTGACACAGGGGTAATGCAAATAGGGCAGCAGGCATGGGGTTATGGCAGAGGCAGGCAAACAAGGCATGGCAAGGCAGATGCGGACCAGGAACTGTAGCACAACAGCCTGGCATAGGAAGCTGGCCGGCCTCTGGTATGGTCCACAAGGTTCTGTGGAGAGAGTGCGGTGGTGCCGGCCGCTCCGAAAGTGGGCTCGGACCTACCCTACTGTCTCTCCCAAACCTATCGCCTTTGCCTGTCTCTGTCCACACCCACTCCCTTAATTTGCAACACAAAACAAATTTAGCCCCTTTTTATTATTTTTTTTATAATTTTGTCTCCCAAACCACCTTTATCGTCTTTGTCCGGCTAACCTATCCTGTCCATCTACTCCCAACCCCTAAGTTCCTGTTTGGGAGGGAAATAAGGATGAGACTAGCGTCCTGTCTCGAGGCCCAACAAAGCCTCAGAATGGCCTCCCACAGATCTCAGCAATCTTTCCCAAGGTGGGTCCAGTGGCCCACCGGGTACATTTCCTAACTCCCCCATCCTTTATTAAACTTTAAACTATCCCCGGGGCTTTCAGAACGCCTGTCACTTTAAACTATGGGTTCTAACAACCATGATTCCCGTGGCCTGTGTTGGTGTCCATTATAAATTTGGGCCTAGCCCTCAAATTTTCCTTCATGCTCTTGCATAATTTCATGGCTGGGCAGCGTGGCTCACTTGGCAGGGATTCCCCTTCTGCCAAACTCTAACCATGGCACCCCCGGGCTCTGAGGCCGTCTCCGAGCCTACAAGCTCCCTATGAACGCGGGGGGTTGCCCTTCCCGCCATTGCCCCCCTCCGATGCCCACGTGGCATTTTGGCGCTACGGGTCCTGTTCCACGGGTCGCCCATGCCCACTACACTATCCCGGTCTCTTTGACCCTTGGCCTACTCTGGCCGACTCGTCAAGTGCTCGGGGTGCCCTCGACTCAATACTCACCTTTCAACAGCCACGCTCCCAGCCGGTCAATGGACTCTTGCACCCCTCCAAATGGGTTTCGTGCCTTCATACACCACCAACAACAGAACGACCTCCTATTAGTAAATTTAACTAACCCACTAATTTGCATTAAACTGACCCCGGGGTCACTTGGATGGGTTTCACTCCTCCCCCCCACACATTAATTCGCACCATGCATACCATATTCGCTCCATTCACACTCTTGGGCCTGCTGACCCAAACTCATTCATCACACATTTCAATTTTTTCATTCACTCCACACTAGCATTCTGCTAACTAAATTCCCCTAACTATCTCGTGCTCCCTCGTCATCCCTTAAACTAATGCACGTTCCATTTAATCTACGAAGCTAAGCTATGTCCCCACTACACATTCCATGTCTGTTCATGTCTCCCAAAATCCATTTTCCATTTCTAAATCAAACCTAACATTCCCACTAACTAGTCCATGGGCCCCATGGAGGACAACTCATGCCCCCATGAGGCCGGTCCAACAAAGCTAAACCCTTCCCACTAACTAGTGCTTCCTTTGCCCAAACCGGGCTGTGTACTTGGAGCGAGGCTTATTTTCATTTTTCTTTTCTTTCTCTGCAATGCCATGGTGGCGGTTTACGGCTTGCCCTCTCTCTCTCGCTCGAGCAGATCCTTCCGATTATTTGCTCTCCGTTCCTTTTATCGCTCTCGGGCGTGGTCCGCTCAGGCGTGGATCGCTCTCGGGCGTGGTCCTCTCAGGCGTGGCCCGCTCAGGCATGGTCCGCTCTCCTTGAGTGGGACACGACGCATTCCCTTATTTGGCACGCTGCCAAGTGAACCGGTTCATGACCATATTTGGGAATGGAATTCCATCCTCGAACGAATTCCGAACACGCCCGCATACCAGCCAATGCGCGGAGAATGCCGGGAGCAGAGGGTTGTCGCTGTGAGAGCGAAGATGGGGTTGTTGTTGTAGTTGTCATAGCCGTAGTTGTTGTTGTGAGTGATGTAAAAATCCTAAATATCAAAAATAACTCACAGCGCATGCACATTTATTGACCCATTAAATGAGGGCTGGTGACCCAAACTAAAAAACACATACTTACCAATATAACTGTTCCATAGGACCTGTATGTTGAGTGCTCATGGCTTTCAGATTCGTAACAATATACATATTGTAATGGCTGTGGAAATTCGCAGAGCACCATATAAGTCCTTAGATCGGTTGTGCCGATAAGTCTGTGTTCAGATAGATTTCCCCACCGTTGTCTAAAGGGATTTATTCGTGTCACCCGGGCTGTGATCTTTGAGGTAGCCGTTTTTCTTTTACTATCGTTATTTTGGACCAACCACAATGCCAACCACCTCCACCACAACGCCAACCACCTCCACCACCATGCCAACCACCAACAACCTTCTCCACCACGCCAACCACCTTCTCCACCATGCCGGCCACCAACCACCTCCTCCACGGCGCCGGCCACCAACCACCCTCTCCACACCGCCTTCATGGCAGCAACATCTCCTCACCATCTCAGAGACCACATCTCCCCCGATGGATCAACGCAAGCAGCGTCGCCACACCATCGTTTCCGAGGCGGCGCCATCTTGGCACCAGCCACGGCAAGTCCGCATCGCTGCGGGCAGGCGCGGGGGTTTCCACGCCGCGTGGGTCGGTGATTTCGTGCACGTCCGCTCACCGCGCAGGTCGGTGATTTCGCGCACATCCGCTCGCCGCGCAGAGTCGCTGTCTTCGCGCATGTCCGCTCTGTGCAAGCTTCGTCCGAGAATCGGATCGGGGGATCGGGAGGGGCAGAGCCAGCGTGGGGGTCAGAGATCAGAGGTGAGAGTGCGGAGATCAGATCTCGTCTCTTGGGCCCTATAAAAGGGCGAGCGGAACGCCAAGCGCGGTCAGTCGGTGGAGTGTCTGTCAGGGTTCGGAGCACCTGAAGCCTGGAGCCTGAAGCCTGCAGTCGGTGGAGAAGCTGAGGAGAGCGGAGGAGACATGAGCTGGGAGCACGGCCAAGCCTGCTGTGCCGCGTGGAGCTACGTGTTCGTGTGCGAGCCGGAGAGAGCTCGCCAACCAGCATCGAACGGTCTGAGGTGATCGGGCTTCGAAACAGTCTGAGCATCGCTGAGGGACGGACGGGTTCTTAAAGAGAGCATCAACTCAGAAAGAGCAAAGACCCGTTTGTTCCTCTCAGGCGTTGCCGGCTGGGGCCCGAATCACCAGGCCGCGGCTGAGCCGCGGTTACGCTAGCTGCCGTGGGGACGGAACGTCACGGGACGCCCCAGCGAGGTGAAGGTAACCTGCGCGGCCTCTTGGAGCTCCTTCGGTCCTCAAATCTCCAAGTCATAAAGACCCTGAGATGTCCAGTCTACCCCCTTGTCTTTGAGGGGGTTTTTCCTTGCTTTTCTTTGTATGAAAGTTGTGGCGCCGAGTCCGTTAAGTAGAACTGTGTATAAGTGTGTAAAGAATAAATAAACGGTCGTAGTTCTTTTGCATTGTTTTTGTTGGCTGTATAATTGCATATGTGCATGCTTGTATACGTGCCTGCGTGAATACCTGACTGCATACGTGTGTGAATAAATGTGCTTGTTTGAATGTTTACCTGTTCATCGCGTCATTTTCCCTCCATTGAACTGCCGTACTGCATTTCGGAATAATAGCGGGCTTTTTAATAGCCGATAATACAATCGGGTCCAGCGAGGCCTCGCGATAATACCCCGCTCGGTTATCCCAAAACGGAGCGAGCTGCTTAAGTGGCTTGTGTCGAAGCAGGCCTCGCTGAGGTACAATCTCTCGGTAATCTACCCGCGCGAATAATTAGGAAAATAGATTATTTTGCGATCGGACCCTGTAGCGCGGGTAGAGTGGGGACAAGGTTGTGGTGTGCTTGGAGCACACTCGTGACTGGTTTTCGGCATTGTTGCGGAAAGTCGCGACTGAATTGCACGTTGGTGGGCGAAGCGGCTGCGATTCGGTTAAATGCGGTCGTTCGCACACCAGCGGGCGAGAATTCGTAACAAAATATATACATATTTTTATATATGTGTGTGTGTGTGTGTGTGTGTGTGTGTGTGTGTGTGTGTGTGTGTGTGTGTGTGTGTGTGTGTGTGTGTGTGTGTGTGTGTGTGTGTGTGTGTGTGTGTGTGTGTGTGTGTGTGTGTGTGTGTGTGTGTGTGTGTGTGTGTGTGTGTGTGTCAACGTAGTGGCGTTCGCCTGTAATCCGGCTACTCGGAGGATCGCTTGAAGACGGGAGCTCTGCACTGGGCCGCGCAATGAGAGGGGGCAGGGCAGCCCGGAATCATGGCGAAACCCAATCCTTATCCCTGTGTCGTAAGAGGCGACCAGGGTTGCGTCAGGAAGGGCATCCGGCATAAAACCTATGCCAAATAAGTATGCGGATCATAACGGATGATCCGCTGTGGCGACCCCTAACGGGAGCAGCCGAAAGACGAACAACAACATGTATGTTTGTGTGTCAGAAATACGTGGTTAGGAATGTTTTTCAAATAACCCATAACAAGTTCTACAACCTCTGGTTGTATCACACGACAATGTTTCCTTGAGCAACACAGGGTTAACTGTTCCTCCATCAGCCTTTATCATGAGCAAATTTCGTGTTAACCTTCTCAAGGATATACCCGAGATGGAAGGGGTGGGCCTCATCAGCCGACCAATCACAAAAGTGTGTTGTTAGACCTTGTGACATTTCACCAATTCTAACATCAGCCAATGGCAAGATTTTGATATCAGTGCATCTGTTAAGGAGGTACAATAAATTACATCATGTCAACCTCGTTGTTTGTGGTATTTTAATTCACCATTAAAGACCATCATATCCACTTTATCTCAATCCTCCTTCACTCGAGCATCTCCAGTGTATATGTGTATCAGAAGATCACATGCCTGTGATAAAGCAACAGTCTTTGTCAGAGGGGAACTGATTTGTCCAGTGCGCCAAGCCTCCAGCATTCGCCTCCTGGCGTGGCTCAGGGATGCAGCCAGAACATTCACATTATCCCACAGAGGAATACAGTCAGCTCTTAACCCATGCTTGGTTAGAGCAGACCTTTCCTAGTTGTTGCATTCAAAGGCCTTGCAGTGTTCTTTGATATGCAGGACCAAAGTATAACTCTGGTATATTCCTCACCACAGACACATGGAATCGTATATCCGCACCTGTGCAGTCATTCTTGTGAATTATGTTGTTGATGCTGGTTAATGCTCATCTCAGAGTGTAGAGTTTTTAACACCATGGGACACAGTCATATATATATATATACACACAACAGTCAATCTATGGCTCTTGGAGGAGTGGAAACACAAGTCGTGCGCGCACGTGCACACACACACACCTGGAAGGCTTCGTTCCACCTTCTGAAACTCACATATGGAGATAACAACGAGCACACACACAGTTTGTACATTTTTCTATCATCTCAGAATACGTTTGGAAACATTTGATAATTAAAATGTATTCTTTATTTTGTGATTTAGGCTGACTATCAGGATTATTTATTGATGCAAAAAAAAACAACTTTATCCAATAACCTTGAGCTCGTTTAGTGTTTTACTCTTGTCTCAGATGACAACTGACAGAAGACTCTTGCAGATTGGAAACATTTGAAAAGCTTTCAGAATGAAATGATTTCATAATGAAAGTTGACATGATTCATACCTGAGTTTTATGTGTATCGACGATACAAACTTATAACATGTAAATATAACATACATATAGCTGCTAAAAAAAAACGAAACACGAATTTCTAAAAGCTAGGAATTCGAGTTATAATCTTTGCTCAATTTTTCACTTTTCATCAATATACAGGAAGAAAGGAATCATCCCATTAAACGAAGGCAACTTTGTGGATTTCCCAAAGCATATATTGTGGAGGGAGGCAGCAATTTTTTGCCCCCAATTTATTGAAAAAACACACCTTTGGTCAAATATGCATTTCACAGCCAAGCAGGAAGTCTAATCAAGAAAAGTTAGCTGCTGTTACTTCTACTAATAGTACTACTATTACTACGAAGTAGAATGAATAACTAATCTTGCTCATGAAGGTTAGTTGCGGTCATGGGCATCAATTGCTTTTGAAAAGTGGGGGGGACATTGCATGTCCAGACCACGAAGCCCACTTCGTGCCGGCATGGACACAGCAAGTCTACCTTGCAAATTCTTGATTTTATACGCTCGTTGACATGCTGCCTTCTGATCACACAAATCCCTTAAATTAATCTGACCATCTATCGGCCATCTTTTTATCAAATGTAAGCAGACGGAGCGAAATTAATTAAACATTAATCATACACATTTCAAAGTTTCAAGTGTCATCAAAGAAATACTATATATATATATATATATATATATATATATATATATATATATATATATATATATATATATATATATATATTGTTACGGCTGTGGAAATTCGCATTACACCATGAAGGGCCCGTCGGTGAGATAACTCGAAGTACATGTGTAGTTAGCCCCAAACCCGTTGTTTAGAGGGAATTTATGTGATTCATTCGGGCTGCGATGCTTTGAGATAGCCGTTTTTCTTTTTCTATTGTTATTTTAAACGACAAACCTCCCCGCAAACAACAACTGCCACCAACTACGCCACAATGCCAACCACGCTACAATTACCCTCATAACAACCATCACCATCTTTGCCACTACGCCCGCTGACGAACGCAAACCTCCATGCAAACAATAACTGCCACCAACTATGCCACAACGCCAACCGCACGACAATTACCCTCACAACAACCACCACCTTCGCCACTACCCCCGCTGACGAACGCCATCCTCCACGGTCCACACTACGACGGTTTCCGGGTTGGAAACCGTCGAGAACGCAAGGAGGGAAAGAAGAAGGCACAATGATGGCGCGTGGATTTTTCCCGCCTGTTTTTCCTGTCTGACTTCCCCGCGCTTTGGAGTGGCGGAAGAGCGATGCAGGTCAAAGGTCAAAGGTGAGAAAAGGTGGGGGCCTCTTTTTGGGGGAATAATGCTCTGGCTCCAAGCCAAAAACGGACTCCCTCGGCCCCCCGGACGGAGCGGGGTGGAGTGAAAGCGTGAGGGCACTCCCCCTTTCGAGAAGCTTCTCCAAGAAGCTCGAGGGGAGGCGGAGCCGAAAACGGGGGCGGAGTGAAGGGCAGAGCCCCGGGCTGTTAAAGTCGGACAAGGGCGGAGCGCTTTTGGGTGGTGCTCTTGCTCTCTTCGTCCTCTTCAGCTCTTCGTGGTGGCCGCTGGCCTGGTCTTCTGTGGGGCGGTCCCGAGACCCCGCTGGCGGGACGGAGCGTCTGCCATTCCACACACCGCGACCTTGAGCAACTACGTTTCCCCCCCCCTTTCTATCCGCACTGGGATAGCGCCGGAAACCCCGTCCGTGGCATCGAGCGGCCAACACGTGCCGGCGCGAGGCACGCCGGAGAGGACTCGCCTACCACGCCAGGGCACGGAGTCGCGGCCAGGTGCAACCACGCCGACGGACGTGGGAGAGGGACTCGACGGCCCCAAAGGGAAGTCACCATTTTCTTTTCAGGGTTTTTGTATGGATGTGTGTTGGCGCCGTCTGTAAAGTAGAACTGTTTAAGTGTTGCCGTGTGTCGGTCTTATTCGGTTGTAGCTCTGCATTGTTAACCTCCACCATCTTCGAATATGGATGGAGGTTACTGTTTTCACCCCTTTCTGTTTGTTTGTTTGTTTGTTTGTGAACAGTATTACAGAAAAACTCCGACGGATTTCGACGAAACTTGGTTTGGAGTGGGGGGGGTTAGGTATGGTCCAAGGATAATGCCATTAAATTTTGGACTTGGTCCCCCCCAAAAAAAATTGAGAAAAAAAAAAATTTTTTGCATTTTTACATGTTTTAAGTGATTTCCAACCCCCCCCCCAAAAAATTGTTAGAGAAATAATTTTTTTGGGGGCATTTCTAGATGTTTTAAGTTATTTCCAACCCCCCCCCAAAAAAAAATTTTTTTTTTTGCATTTCTACATGTTTTAAGTGATTTCCAACCCACCCCCCAAAAAAATTTATCCCCCCCAAAAATATTTGTTAGAGAAAAAAAAAATTTTTTTTTTGGCATTTCTACATGTTTTAAGTGATTCCCCCCCAAAAAAAAATTGTTAGAGAAAAAAAATGTTTTTTTTTTTTTTGCATTTCTACATGTTTTAAGTGATTTCCAACCCTTCCCCCAAAAATTGTTACCCCCCCCCCCCAAAAAAAGTGGAAATTTTTTTTTGCATTTCTGCATGTTTTAAGTTATTTCCAACCCCCCCAAAAAAAATTGTTAGAGAAATAATTTTTGGGGGCATTTCTAGATGTTTTAAGTTATTTCCAACCCCCCCCCAAAAAAAAAATTTTTGCAACTTTTTTTCAACAAAATTTGGATTTCTTTTTTTTGCATTTCTACATGTTTTAAGTGATTTCCAACCCCCCCCCCCTGCCCCCCAAAATGTTGGAGAAAAGAACTATAACTGTCAGCACTGTAGACATATTTAATGAATAAGATATAAGGTTCACTTGAGTGACCCAGCAGTATTGGCGGCAGAGGTTTTGCACTCTCCTGAGTGCTCCCCCTCTAGTTTCTTTTGTTTTAACTGCTACATGTACATTTTGACTGTACATGTGTGCTTTCCGTGTGTCATGTAAATAAAGTGCTTGCATGTTCAACTGTGCCCGTTTCGCTTCGTCTCCTTCCTTTTAATTGACCCTCCATCCTGCTTTACGTAAAGGGTTCATAGTGGGCTTAATACGCCCAGTAATTAATCGGAACCGTCAAGGCCGACGATAACACCGCTCGGTTATCACTGTAGCACGGAACGGACCGCTTAAGCGGTTCGTGTCCGGAGTCGGCCTGTGGCGTGGTACGATCGCCCGGTTGACCACCCGCGCAGGTACTTAGGTAGATCGAATTTGGCGAGCAACCCTATCCTGCGCGGGTGGGCAATTGGCACGGTCGTGGTGAGGTTAAACCCCCACCCGTGACTAGCTCCCGGCGTTGTTCCGAGAGGGTCACGACAGAATTGTCCGTTCCGGTGGGTGAGGCGGCCGCCATTCGAGTCGAGTGGCCGATCTCACGCCGGCGGGCGCGAATTCGCAGGATGCGCTAAGTGGCTTTCCAGAAAAATGAAAAAAAAATAATAGTGTTACGGCTTTTTTATTTTTTTAGTTTTTAGTTTTTAGAACAGGTAAAAAATAATAGTTTTGTCTGTTTGTTTTCACCTCTTTCTGTCTGTTTGTTTGTTCCGTGCAAAATCGAAGATTTTTCAAGTAGTTTGGTTCGTCAATATTGTTGTGGTTGACGAAATTCGCAAACCACCATTCAGGTCCCTTAGGTGAGATATCTCTGTAAGTACATGTGTAGTTAGCCCCAAACCCGTTGTTTAGAGGGAATAAATGTGATTCATTTGGGCTGCGACGCTTTGAGTCAGTCGTTTTTCTTTCTCTATCTTTTATTTCAAATAAAAACCAACGAGGACGCTCGGTGGGCTTTCCGCGCCATTCTTCTCTGCACTTGGTGTGAGGGGAGAGAAGCGAGGGGAGGGCAGCTGGCGCTCGATTGGTGGATGCGCGGTGTGACGCGGCCAGGGAGGAGGAACGCCCCTCTTCGAGACCTTTCTCGAAGCGCCTCGAAGGGGGGTGGAGCAAAGAACGGGGAAGAGCAACAGGGCGGAGCTCCGAGGATATAAAAGTCGGAGACGGGGGGAAGCAGTTTTGTCGATGCTCTTGCTTTGTAGATGCTCTTGCTTAGTCGATGCTCTTGCTTAGTCGATGCTCTTGCTTCGTGGTTGCTCTTGCTTCGTGGTTGCTCTCGTCTTCCGGCTCGCTCGTCCTGGTGGCTGCTGGCCGGGTCTTTTGTGGGGCAGTTGTAAGACCCCGCTGGCAGGAAGGAGCGTCCGCCATTCCCCTCTCCCAACTTTAGCTATCCACGCCCCCCCCCCTCTATCCGCGCTGGGATAGTGCCGAACACTCGGTCCGTGGCGTCGAGTGGCCAACACGTGCAGGCGCGAGGCACGCAGGAGAGGACTCGCCTACCACGCGCGGGCACGGAGTCGCGGCCAGGCGGGACCCCGTCGACGGACATCGGAGAGGGACTCGACACGCTCAGGGAAGTCGCGACTTCCATTTCTTTTGGGTTCTGTGTAAACGTGTGTGTGTGGCGCCAGTCTGGTGAAGTAAAACTGTTTAAGTGTTGCCGTGTGTCGGTCTTAGTCGGTTGAAGCTCTGCGTCGTCGATGCTTTATTGTTTTTCGTATTACATTTGCTTATTGTGCATAATTGTTTTAATTGCTATATGTGTGCTGTGTCCATGTGAATAAAGTGCTTGCATGTTGAATTGTTCCCCGTTTCGCTGAGTCCTTTCCTTTGTTTGCATCTCCATCTTGCTTCACATAACGGGTTCGTCGTGGGCTAAATACACCCGATAATTAACCGGAACCATCGAGGCCGACGATAACACCGCTCGGTTATTCCGATAGTACGGAACGGACCGCTTAAGCGGCCCGTGTCCGGAGTCGACCTGCGGCGAGGTGCGATCGCCCGGTCTTCCATCCGCGTGGGTACTTAGGTAGGTCGAGTTTGGCGAACAACCCTATCCCACGCGGGTGGCCGATTGGCACGATCGTGGTGAGGCCGAAAGGCCCACCCGTGACTAGCTCCCAGCGTTAGTCCGAGAGGGTCACGACAGAATTGTCCGTCCGGTGGGCGACGTGCCACGATTCGAGTCACGTGGCCGTTCGCACGCCGGTGGGCGTGAATTCGCAACAATATTAAAAAATATATATAAATATTAAAAAAAAAACCCATTAAAAAAAAAGCCTTTCGAATAATGCGCCGGCGTATTAATCGTAACAAAAGGATTCATGGATAAAAACGCTCGGGTTTTTTGAAATGCAAAATGTTTGCATTCGTTGACTTTTTAAACATACACATTCTCCTCCTGTTATTTGAATTCTTGAACTGCACACGCACAGCAACAGCTAACTGCTGATAGATCTGCTCATGAAAGAGCCAGGCAAGCGGAGTCGGCTGCAGAGAGAGAGATCGAGAGATCGAGAGATCGAGAGATCGAGAGATCGAGAGATCGAGAGATCGAGAGATCGAGAGATCGAGAGATCGAGAGATCGAGAGATCGAGAGATCGAGAGATCGAGAGATCGAGAGATCGAGAGATCGAGAGAGAGAGAGAGAGAGAGAGAGAGAGAGAGAGAGAGAGAGAGAGAGAGAGTCGCCTAACTGCAAATAGAGCATCACACCAACGGTCGAGAGAAGCACAAAACTCGCGTTCCAGCTTTCTAGGTCCGAGTTTTGGCAGGACATCAAGGACAGTTTACACTGCTGCTAGAAATATTGAGTGGCTCAAAGCCGCCTTCAGGTATGATCTCTCTGAGGATTACGGCAGCATGAGGAATGAGGAAAGCCTTCCTTCTATAAATCTGAGGAAGAAAAGAAGCCTTGCTAATTTTCTCCATACAACTAATGCCTCAGTCTAACTAGCGTGAGGAAAATTGGGCAAATTTCCCGGGTATTACCGGGTACTTCAGCTAGTATGTATATATATATATATATATAATTGTTTATAATGCCTCCTTCTCACGACCCTTGAACTGATTCACTAAACATAAACTGAAAACTAGACTGACATACAAATTGAAATTACACGAGTACGGTCAACTTAGCTTAAAACTTGCTAAAAATATGAACCCTCTTGTCTGCCGAACCAGTTAAAAACTTTGTAGCAATGTCTTGGGGGTCAAGTGCAGTCAGACGATCTAGGTGAACATGACAGATTATGAGATGGTTGAGGAGTTGTTGGGTCATTGTGGAACGTAACCAAGTCTTCATACGTCTGAGTATGCTGATTGACCGTTCAGCTTCGCATGAACTTGCTGGGGAAACCAATAGAAGCCTAAACAAACATTCTACCTGTGGGAACATTCCACGGACTTCCGGCATCATGTCTATAAATATCTTACGGTAATCCTCAACAGATGAACCACTGAACTGGTTACGAAAGAAGCCAAGTTCTTGCTCTACAGTTCGGGATCCGACTGTTCGGGATATTTGCGGACGATTTGTGGTTTGAATGACCCAGACAAGAGCATTTCACCCAAGTCCCTATACGCCATGAGGTCGGTTGATGTGAATTGCTTGTTCAAGTTCTCGGATGCGCTGTCGATGACTTTGAAAAATTCAACTCTGTATAGCTCCTCTGCAGAATTGGCAGTGTATTCCAGTGTGCCTGGATCTAGTTGGCACTGCTGGAGCTTCTGTTGTGCTGCTTCGAAAACCTCCTTAAACGTCTGGTCGGTACGGAGAGATTGGAGATTCTGCGCAGTTACCTTTGCAGCAGTAAGCATACCAGAGACGGTAACTTGTGAACTCTGAAGTGCCTTATTGAGGTAGTCAAGGGATTGGAGAACGGGCAATGATGCAAACAGACTGAGAACACACTTTCCTGAAGAAAGACAGCATCGAATACCGTTGGCTCGCGATGCCGTGTTCGTACCAAAGTCATCACTCGCTTGTTGAAGGGCATCCAGTACCGCTCCATAGTTATCCAATATCGATTTCACGGCAGGAGAACGAGTTAACCAACGCGTCGGGCAAATTGTCCTCAGGCATGTAGGGCAAGGAGTGTCAGCATCGTCAGCGTGGATATTCAAGTACAGATGCTTGAATTTTTCAGAGTTGTAGATGTTGCTGAGTACCTGGACATAATCAAGGGCGTCTCTTATGAACGGTGCAGTTTGTAGGGCTTTGGATGTAATGAGTTGGGTGACATGAGCTCTACAGTGAACATAATTGGCCAAAGGTTGGAGTTTTTTTAGCTGTGATTGACAGTTCTTGAACTTTCTGGACATGTTGCTTGCCCCATCGTAAGTCTGTACTCTAAGGTGTTCAATAGGGAGTTGACACCGAACTAGGACATCCTGAAGCATCTTACAAAGTGATACTCCTGTTCTTGACGATACTTGGTAGAGGCCGATGAGATCTTCTTGAACATCAAAGGAATCCGTCACATAGCGCACACACATCAACTCCTGCTCATTACCCTGAATATCTTGCGTTCCATCAGTTACGAGTCCGAACTGAGTGGACATTTCATTCACGTTACTGCAGATATTTCTGAGGATGGCATGACTCATCAACTGTAGAATTTCGTTCTGAATTTCTCCACTTGTGAACGTCGTCTTCCTTGACAGCCACGTCTTGAGGTTTACATCATCCTCAGCCCGCAACTGTAAGAGCATTTTGAAATTCCCTTCAGAGGCATCCTTCCCACGAATTGCAAAACCTTGTCAGGCTAAATATTGGAGTGAGGTGATAATCTTCAGAAGTGCTGACTGTGCAGATCTTTGCTCTTCGAGCAGTTTGCTGCTCAGCTGCACATGGACACCAGGTTGACTTCTGCGACATTTCAGATTTTCAGAGGCAAGCCGATGTGCGTTTGATCGTTTGTGTTGTCTGAATTTTTCTGTATCTTTTTCCAGTTCCGAAAGCACTTTGAGACAAATGCGTCTTCTGCACAGCGGGCAAGTTCGGTAAGTTTTTCACGAGAAGCGTCCGTACAGGTGTGACAGAGTACACCGCCGATGCTCTGATCAAAATG
The DNA here is from genome assembly GCF_056783735.1 of Eptatretus burgeri. Classification (NCBI taxonomy): domain Eukaryota; kingdom Metazoa; phylum Chordata; class Myxini; order Myxiniformes; family Myxinidae; genus Eptatretus; species Eptatretus burgeri. The sequence continues at coordinate 44,169,131 of NC_140968.1, forward strand.
AAGCCACGGAAAATCTTTGAACCACTGTTGTTGAAACTTCAACTTTTGCTTTGGCAGTATTTGGACTGGGATACAACTGACATCATGAGGTTGAAAAGGCTGATCTGGGAAATTAGGCCGAGTACTCGCACATGCACCCTTTTTTGCTGTCTTCTCCGTTGAATCGTCCACCTCTTTCTGGGAACTTGATTGCTCCAGAAGAGTGGTCGGGGATGTGCTACTTGATGCTGTCGCGAAAAACTTTCTGATATCCATATCCTCTATGAAACGAGAAGGGAATTACATTTCAGTTGAATAAATTTTGACATGTGAATTATAAGGGTTATTTTTGCATAACGGGGCATTTTAAAGGTCAACATACTTTTGGCTTGGTCACTATACCTCCAGGCACAATGTTGACATGTGATAAGCTTTGTGTAGCACATGTATTTCTAAAAGAGCGCCGATATGAGTTCAGTTCTTAATTTAGCATCTGAGCTCCCAATTTAGCATTCCATTACTCGCTTAGTTCCTGGTCACGCGCTTATTACTTTTATTACTTTTGGTGAGGGTCAGATACCCTGGTATTTTATTACCTGGGATTATTAATATTCATCATTTTATTTAATCTGCATTTAATTAACCAATGAGCTAAAGTTGAGTGAGATGATTATGATATTATTGGTTCATAGTTAGCGTCGTCGTTAAAGATTGTGTTCTTGATTTGCATACCATCAAAAGGGTTCACCAAAGGAATGAGCTCAAATCAGTTGTCATGTGAACATTTATGTAATTCTTTACCTCTCACAAACCACGAGATGAGGAGACGAGCGATCAAGATCTGTTGCCGTCCGGACGTGCACTGTCTTCTTTCCAATTATTTACATAGTTTGTTGATTTGTAAATATGTTCATCATTTCCACTCGTGCGTGCCCGTACGTGCAAAAAAAAAAAAAACAACCACAACTTTGAAACTGCGTGCCTTTGTTTAAGTACAGTGAGTGCCCCTACGTCTTGTTTAAGTATAGTGCGTTCCCGTACGTTTTGTTTAAGTATCGTGCGATATAAGTTAGAAAGGTGAAATAAACCATTTTGGTCGCTAAAGGATCCCAGAACCGTTGCGGGGTCGACATGGTGAAGAAGAATCTGACAATCCTCTTTATTTTATTTTCAACGCTGCATTTAAAATCTCTAATTTAATCATTCGAAATCTCACAGTTTAATGAGACACCTTATTCTATCGGTCTATCCTTCATCTTTGTCCTCGTGCAAACGGAAAATTATTCGGATGATGGCGGAAGAGAAATTCCTTCCGGAACGTTATTTTTTCCTCGTAAAAATTGCAAGCCGCGGCTAAGTTACTAAGCCTAAGCCTTTTTTAATCGGATTTTCGAGGTAATCTCATTACTACCCTATAGATACTGTATAATCCGAGAACAGAATTCAAAAATAATTTTCCGTTCGTTTGTCCGAACCGCTGAGGTGAATTTTGCATATTTTTCAACAGCTACCTTTTAAAATCTATAATTTAATCCTCAGAAGTCCGACGACCGAATGATGCCTCTCGTTTTGTAGGTCTATACCTCCCCGAAGTCCAAGTACCGATGAAAACATTATTTACATTAACCGCCGCAAAAGCGAGTGAATCAGCGCATTTTATTTTATGTTTCCCAAGTATTCAAAGCTAATTTAATCGCCAAAATACCCACTTTCCTTCGATTTTCACCCGGTTTTCAACGTTGGGATTTAGGCCACTGTTATCGACTGCGAAATATGAAAACATAATTACGAAATATCTTTCCGTTCGTTCGTGCGAGCCGGGAGAGTGAAACCGCGTCATCCTGCACAAGCTCCACCATCTCAATCAACATACCAGGCCGCGAAATATTTTATTGGCTTATAACTCGACGGTGCAAAGTCACAAAAATTAAACACACACAATAATAATATCAGGCATCCGGCGATATAAGTTAGAAAGGTGAAATAAACTATTTTGGTCGCTAAAGAGGCCCTGAGCCGTTGCGGCCTAACACTATCCGAGGCGTGGCGCTCCGGGCCATGAAGCCGCGATTGCTTTAAACACTCATAAAATGACGATACAAAGTCCGAAAACGTCCCAACATAGCTCAAAATGTCCAGGTCACGCTCCCTGTTAGTGGGTGAACAATCCAACGCTTGGCGAATTCTGCTTTGCAATGAGAGGAAGAGCCGACATGGAAGGATCAAAAAGCGACGTCGCGATGGATGCTTGGCCGGTGGGAGACCATGGCTTGGGAAGCACGGATTCGCAATGTTCAATTGTTAACTTATCATCTTTAATAGAACTATAATAGACCAATACAACTTTAATAGAGATTTAAAAATTTATTCTTGTATTTGAGGAGCATCTCGGCCTGGTTGTACTAGAGCAGCTCGTTTTGTGTTACGTAACTTATTTTCAATGAAAAAAGTGGGGGGGGGACAATCGATAAGTTGTTCCCCCTTGATAAAAAGTGGGCGGGACATGTCTTCCCCGTCCCCCACCAATCGACGCCAATAGTTGTGGTTGCCACAATATTAAGACGACTACTTTGATTGCCCCATTATTGCCACCTTCATGTGGGGTCTGCTGGAGAACGTTTTTTTTGGCCCAAATCTTTCATGAACCAGCTGCCCAAGCCTGACTTCGACCGAGGATTGAAGTAGGTAAAGCCTTAGATATGAAGCATGTGCTTCTTCAACTGAATTAAACAGTGATGAAACAAAAGCATGAGGTTACAAAATCAAAATCTAAGAGCAAGATGAACAGTTATAACCAAGAAACAAGACTTTGAATATACTAGTATGTGCCCATAAAAAATAAATATTCAAACCGCGAGAAAAACAACAACGGCACAGGCCGTTTCTTCGCTCTTGCGTGCCCGTACCTACGTGGCCCAGAAGTTCGCATATTATTCGCAGTTACGATTATTCGCAATTTAGTTTTAATACCCAATTATTCAATTAGCGCCAATGTATTTTACCTTTTCGTAATGTCGTGGCAAGGAAAAACAAAAAGAGAAGAGAAGAGAGAGAAAAAAATTTACTTCCTGGTTCGGAGCATACCAGCTCACTCTGATGTTACCGAAATTTATGCACCGTCTCGTATGAAAACGATCATAACTTGGGGCATTGTGTTTATCTATAAATGCGCATAAGAAATCGAGAAATTATTAGAATACATGAAGTCATCATTATCCGGAAGCCCGTACGTTGCAATCCGTAATGGGGAACGTGGCTGAGCTTCCCTTCCCCATCGGCCACGCCCACGCAACAACGTGTCTTGTCATTGGTTTGGTAAATAAATGGCCATAACTTGGGAAGCAATTGTCCGATTAATATCAAACCTTGAAAAGGCACGTCCACAGGTCCCCAGCAATATATCTGTCAAGTTTCAATTAGATCGGACCAGTGGTTGTCGAGAAACAGCGGACACAGACACACACAGGCACGCACACGCACACACACGCACACGCACACACACACGCACACATGTACACACACGCACACACAGAGATTGCTGGAATTATAGATAGATAGTAAGAGTTCGTATTGCAGATGCACCAAATTGAGTACAGGGGTCTTATTAATTTTACTTTTTTAGACCAGAATGGTTTATTTTTTTAATGGTTAAGAGTATCTACTTCATCTGGGAGGTCAGTGGTTCAAACCCCGGCCGAATAGCAATGACTTTAAAAATGGTGTGTGCTGCTTCCTTGCCAGACACTCAACATTTACAGTAAAAAGGATAGAGCACAGCCAAACAATCATATGTTAGAAATGCTTTGATGGGATTAAGTGAAGGGACTCTTCCTGTTGTAACCGAGTAATGTGTGTACGCTCACTTAAAGAGAAACAGACAATGATGATTTAGATCAACTGTGTTTATTACACTTATAGTCCAGGCACCCTGTGGATATACCCGAAACAAATTGCAATCGTTTTCGGACATTATTTTTCCTTCTTCATCTGGGAGATTCATATTGAAAATCTACCAAAATAAAAATAGTGGAACATATTTTTAGGGAGACAGTTTAGCCGTACCCCCTTAAATTCAAAAAATTGTATCGGGTGAAAATACAAAATAACAGAAATACATCCAAATGCTTTCAAAATTAGTTAGAAATGTTATGAATGAATCGTATAGTCAATATTAAATGTCATTATTAGTCCAGTTTATACAAAAGAGTGCAAACCCTGTCCCAGCCAAAAACGCGGATCGATTTTTACCTCGATACCGATGTACTTGTATTGTTGTCATGTAAAGCACAAAATAGGCCAATGTACTCCTATTTATGTTATAATATGATCTACATACAAATATCCATGACCATGATTCTTAAAAATGTGTAGCTCTGCAAGTTTTACACTGTGTGAGATCGGTTTAGTAATGATTTATTGATGATTTTTTTTGCAGAAAGTCTGAAGTGAAACATCAAGATGGATGACTGTAATTTGCCAAAAAACAGTGTCAGGTGGAGAGCGAATTGTTACATTAACACAAAAGGGATGTGATGGTATCCTGAAAGCCCACAAAGCCAGAGGCAAAGATATAACAGTCGCAGCTGGCCAGTCTGTCCATGTGAAGTGCAGAAGTGACTATACCAACCCGAGATCAATCCTGTATCACAACAAACGTAAACTTTCTGGTGAACAGGATCATCATCTTCAGCACACACTTAGATCGAAAGAAACTACATTCAGTTATGACGAGGATTGTGTATTGTGTGGTTGTCCAGATGTATACTCTTCTTCTTCTTCTTTCGGCTAGCTCCCATTAGGGGTCGCCACAGCGGATCAACCGTCTCAATTTCGCTAACCCGGGCCTCGACCGATCCGGTATGGAAATTCGTTTTGTTGTCCGCATTATGATTTGGCATAGGTTTTTACGCCGGATGCCCTTCCTGACGCAACCCTGGTCGCCTCTTACGACACACAGGGATATGGTACACCTATTCTAACCGGGGCATACACCGGGCCCAGTACACTGGTACTCATTTCGCCGACCTCGGAAGGATGGCAGGCTGAGTAAACCCCCTGGTGTTTTCGATTTGGTATATATATGCATATACATATACATATATCAATTCAGTGTCCCAACAGGGCTTGAACTCCGGACCTTTTGGGTCCCAAGCCACTGCCCTAACCACTGCGCCAACACCAGGCTTTTTTTTGTCCAGATGTATACAAAGGCAAGAAATCAGAACATAAACTTATTCCTGTTAGAACAATGGATTTCGAGAACAAAATACTGATGGCATGGGATGAGTTCAAGGGGGAATGGGCTGACATTGTAAGAGGTAGGGTGCTTTTTGTTCAAGACCTGCCTGCTGCAGATGCAGAAAATCACAACATTTGTAGTGTTAACTTTAGAACAGGGAAACAAGTGCCAATCGTTTTTCAGCAAGCCATGGAGCAGAGAGCTGAAAAATGCAAGAAAATCAGTGGAAGTGGCAGACCCAAGTACTCGAAAATCCGAAGCTTTTCAAGCAGTAGTAGAGTATCTTGAAAACAATGATGACGAGCAGGTGACCATCAAAGATTTGATAAGCAAGATGAAAGAATATCTCCAAGATACTGACATAGAGCCGTACAGCTTTCCACATCTGAAATCTGAACTAAAAAAACATTTCAGTGACAGAATAACCATCACAGAGATCAATGGCAAACAAAATGTACAAACATTTCACACCACCGCTTCCAACATCCTACATACTTTTCATCAACAAACGATGCAAGACAAAAAGGATGAGAAGACCCACATAATTGAAACAGCAGCAAAGTTTTTTTTTTGTATACCATGGTCGAGGCTCGTATGAGAGCAAACACACAACTCACAGCAAGGAGGCATGAGACAAGAGGGGCGGGAGTGGAAGGGACAAAACAGTGGGGAACAGACACATTAGGTGAACAGTGAAAGGGAGAGGGATGGGGATGGGACGGGGAACATGGCGAAGAGAAGATGGACATTACAGGGACTTTCAGGAAGGAAAGCAGGAGAAATGAAGGAAGTGGGCTTGGGTGGATTATCGGGGGTAGAAAAGATCGAGGATTTGGATGGGGGAAGATGAGAGGTGGTGGTGAACAGCTGTTTTGAAAGCCTGAAGGGAAGAATGGGAAAGAATAGAGTGAGGAAGTTTATTCCAAAGGCGGGAAAAAAGAGGAATGAAAGAGTGAAGATGAGCAGTGATTTGTGATTTTGGTAGTTTTACCAGAAGGGGGTTGTTGGCGGACCTTGAGCGACCTGTGGAAATGTGGTGGGGACAAATCGCAGAGAGAGCAGGGGGGGGCAAGGCTGGAGAGGAGTCGGTAGAAGACAGAAAGACCACCGACCAACCTGCGGTGATTGAGTGAGAGGCCCAAAGACTCAGCTTCATTGCGGGAGATGCCGATGATCTTAAATGCCCTGGTTTCGACAGCGTGAAGCCGGGAAAGGTGGGAGGCAGGAGCACCAGCCCAGAGGGGAGAGCAGTACTCCCTCAGGCTACGGACAAAGTTCATAAAAGAGGACGTAAAAGACCTTGATCAGACCAGGAACACCTCTCCCACTGCCGCCGAAATATCAACAGAAACAGCACTGGAGTTCGTGCCACCATCCTTGCAGCAGTTGTTAAACACAATATTCTGTGGAAAAGATCGAAGCACCAAAATTGCTTCAATAGGACAGGCGATCATGCAGGCAACGTGGCCTCGTATCCTTCTGGCACCATTACAAATTGGTTTGGGTGTTCAAATGCACCACCACTTCCAATAAAAACTTTTGGTGGATTCTTTATATCACCATGGGTTTTCCTGCTCTTACAGTGAAGTGAAGAAGTACGAAAGAAGTTCTTCAGTTGCCCATGGCACAGAGATTCAAAACTTCAGTGCAAACAATTTTACACAATATTCTGCTGACAATATTGAGCACAATGTGAGAAGTGTTGACGGCAAGGGTACGTTCCACGGTATGGGAATTATTGCTATGGTGACACCCGGGACAAAATCATCAAGAACCATTCCAAGAGTGAAAGTCACATCTAGTGATATTGCTTCTGTTGGACGGATAAAAGTTCAGCACTTCTTCTCAGAAAGAGATAGCCTCCAGTCTCTCCTCTACCAGCCAATAACAAACCCAAATGCGAAAGGACCATGTGCAGATGTAGATCTACTTTGGAAGTCATCGCTGCTGCTGAAAGTCCCAAGACCCCAGTGGTCTGGGTTCATGCAGTTCATCCACAAAGGAGAACATCCTGGTGTGTCGTCGGTCATGTTTCTCCCCATGATTGATTTGGATCCAAACGATCTCACCTGCATTTATTCTACATTAAAATTCATATCTTCCCATGCAAGTCAGTACCAAGCATACCCAGTGGTGACATTTGATCAACCATTATGGTGGAAGGCACACATAATGGTAGAGAATCTTCCTGAATTGCAACCAACTGTCGTTCGTTTGGGAGGCTTCCATACAAAAATCAGCTTCCTGGGATCCATTGGCCACCTGATGAGTGGATCAGGCCTTCAGGAGCTGTTGGAAGTAGTGTATGCTGACAACACAGTGGTACATATGGTCTCAGGAAAGGCAGTCAGCCGTGCAGTCTGCCTCCAACATCAACTGCAGCTAAATATCACAGTCTCAGAGTGCATCAACAGGTTCAAGTGTGGTTCGTCCATGGTGACCAAGTACCTCCAGATCAATGGGGCTGGAAAGTGAGTGAAGGGAAACTGGCCACAATTTTGACCGACAATACACCAGCACCACAAAAGTTACTGAAAGTGATACGGTGTAATTGTGAAACAGGGTGCTACAGTTTGAGATGTATCTGCCGAAAAAATGGATTGGATTGTTCCATGGCCTGGGGTGAATGTCGTGGGGTGTGTGCAAACATTTCACTGTCGGCTGACACAGACTCAGAGGAAGACCCAACAGAGTGTTAATTCGAGTTTTAGATGGCCGTGGCCTCTCAATGTTTCACAACAGATTCAGCTTCAATTGTAATTGTTTAACCCTGGTGTATACAGATGTACTTGATGTGTAATACTATGTTATATAATGTATTATTTAAAGTTACAAAAATTTTATAAACGCGAGACTTCAATATGTGAAATGTTGTTATCGGTACGTACTGTGTCCAGCCGCCCGCGGAGCCCGGTCACCGCCAATTTTACGAATGTGGAATCATTCTGACCCATATCAAGTATTTCTATAGGTTTAGATTATGTTTTTAACTTCCAGTGCAAATATCTGATGCTCCTGTTGTATATTAAACTATTGTTTATAAGCCAAACACATTTTTGCTATTTTTCATTTTCGACACATTCAACTTTTTGAATTTTACGGGTGGGGGTAAGTTTTCTCAAAAAAAAAAATGTTCCACTGAATAGATTTTGGTAGATTTTTAATAGGACAGTCCCAGGTACATCAGGAATCATCAAAAACAGGTTTGAAAACTATTGCAATTTGTTTCGGGTTACCACCTTTTTCAGCACAGGGTGCCCGACTATTATGGCTGCTTGGTCACCACACACCATACAATTCTGCTTACGGTCATAATCCAATGCAACAGCTTAACCAGCACAACCTAATGTATATACAGTCAGCTATTAACCCATGCTTGGTTAGAGCAGACCTTTCCTAGTTGTTGCATTCAAAGGCCTTGCAGTGTTCTTTGATATGCTGGACCAAAGTCTGGTGTTGGCTTTGGATCCTAGAGTCCTGAGTTCAAATCCTGCTCAGCTGTTGAATTAATACCAGGTGGGGTTAACTCGGCCTGTCATCCTTCCGAGGTCAGGAAAATGAGTGCCAGCATGCTGGTATACTGTGTCGGAGTGGCGACCCGTCCAGGATTGTGCCCCATAGCCAAGGAGACTGCTTAAAGCCGCAGTCACACCTTGACGATTTAGCCAGCTTATGCCGACGTATGAAAAATTTGTCTAAAACGCTGGCACACGTCGAATACGTTATGGGTAAGTTTTGTATACATTAAGAACACGCTGGCATACGTCGTAGTATGCGGAGCTCGTCAAAATTTTAACATGCTCAAAATTTTTCGACGTATGCCAGCGTATGACTCACATGTTCCGCATACGCTGGCTATAAGTTGTAGGCACGTTACACGAACGTTGACAAACGTCGACACACGTTACTTGTAAGTTACTAATAAGTTGAAACACATCGAGGTAATGTTTACTGTCAGTGTTCCAGACTCCTTGGTTTTATTATTATTATTATTTTTCTTCGCCATGACTGTGATGTTGACACTTCGATTTCCGGTGCGGTTATAATATAATATAATTAAAAGGCTGCTGCTCAAAGATGTAAATCATAACCGCACTAGAAATCGAAGTGTCAACATCACAGTCATGGCGAAGAAATAAAAAAAGAAAACCATGGAGTCTGGAACACTGACGTGTTCCTCCTGTGTGAACCCCAATTTTATATACCAATTCCCATAAACACTGCCAATACGCCATTATACGGTAGCTGTAAGTTAGTAACACGTTCAGCAAGTTCTGTGGTCATCCGGAAGACGTCAAATACATCCACATGCGTCAATATGCGTTGGAGATACGTTACACATAGGTTCAAAGCACATGACTCATAGGTTATAAATAAGTTTCGGGTATGCTAAACATTACCTCGATGAGTTTCGACTTATGATTAACTTACAAGTAACGTGTGTCAGCGATCGCATAACGTGCCTACAACTTATGGCGAGCGTATGCGGAGCGTGTGAGTCATACGCTGGCATATGTCTAAAATTTTTCAGCATGCTTAATATTTGTCAACGAACTCGGCGTACTACGCCGTATGCCAGTGTGCTCTTAACGTAGACAAAACTTACCCATAATGTATTCGACGTGTGCCAGCGTTTTCGGCCAATTTTTCATACGCTGGCTAAAACGTCAAGGTGTGACAGTGGCTTGACACTTCGATGTCTAGTGCAGTTATGATTTGAATCGTCAAGCCGCAGCCTTTTAATAGCCTATGCCACGTGATCTTCGGCGATACGCTGCCGCGCTATGCATAAGTTAGACTATCGTTGGGCATAGTTCGTGAACGCCGACAACACACTAAGCATTCGTTGGTATAAGTTATCTAAATGTTATCGAAACGTTTTGCATACGTCCAAAACTGGAAAAAAAAACATCAATAGTTCAGCGTACGCCAGCGTTTTACATACATTTTGATACCTTGCCATACACTGGCTAAAACGTCAAGGTGTGACCGGCTTAAGCAGCACCAACTTTCTGCACAGAGTATGGTCCCAATATCCTCCTGATGTATTGTTGTGGGCTGGGCGTCGGCGGCGAGCACGACCGCCAGATGGAGCAATAGAATCAGCTTCACCGAACACCCGGAATCTAGATCGTACCTTTCCGATAACTCCGAAGGTACGGGTACATTACAGTACGGGTACATGAATCGTCAATAATTCAACCGTGTGGGACAGGATTATTTGCCAAACTTCAAAATACGTAGAGGCCCACGTGGCGAGCTACCGAGGAATTCACACCCTTGATGGAGCTCGAACGGGACGAGCCGTTACCGTGCTCGACCCGAGCGGATGGTTACCGAGGTCCCGTCGGTTGAAATGCACAACTATGGCAGCAACGGCCTTTTTAATCCACCAACACGCACCGTGCTGAACCAATAAAGAAAATGCAGAAACGAGCTGAAACATTTAATAGGGGATTTGTTTATAATGGGGGGGGGGGAGAAGGGAAGGGAACACACAAAGAGCAGAATTAAACCGACTAAAAGAAATGCAAGTATGTACAAGGCACTTAAACAATTCTACTTGAAGACTGGGCCCACAGAAACACATACGCACACACAAATACCCAAAAGAAGTGAGGGCCGCAGCCTTTATTCGGCCCTTCAGCTCGGGAGAGAAGGTGAGCCAAAGGGGAGAACCTGTCTTGCACCTCCCTGCCTCGTGTGGTTTTCGATGATCCGGTGCAATGATGGACGCCAGCCGGCGAGAAGGTGGACCAGACAGAACACCGGCAGGCAAGACGCCGGCAGGCAGGCAAGTTTGTGGCTCCGCCCACCTCCTCGCCTTCGGCCACGTGCGTAATGGCGATCGTGTTGGGTCGGAAACGGGGTGGGTGAGACGCCCGCTCCTTGCCGATTGGCTAAAGAGGGACGCCATTCCTGTTAGACTCCTCCCACGCGCGAGCTTGCTGGCGAGCACGCAAAGAATGCCATGAGCAGAGTGTTGTCGTGTGAAAGTGAAGATGGGCGTTGTTGTCGCTGTGGATGTAAAAATCCTAACTATAAAAATAACTCTGCGGCACACGAACATTTAATTCCCATTAGACTAGGGACGGTACCCTAACGAGAAACACATACTTATCGAAATAACTAAGCTACGGGGACGGCTGTCTGTCTGTGTGCACAAGGCTTCCAAATTCGTAACAGTATAACCACGAGTTTACCTCGCGAATACAGTGTCAATTAAGAGGGCAGTCGGTAGAGCATATTCCTCCACCACGCAATGCCTGATCCATGAGAACATATTGAGTCCAATACATTTTTGAAATATCATGGCTTTCAGTACTCTATCGTTTTTGGCCCGATCTCTCAATAATGAAGAATCACTGAAAAAATTCCCATATCCGGATCCGGATTCAGATCTTCACCAAAATTGAAACAGTTCTTCCTTGTCACACACACCCAACCTGTCCACGAAATTTCATCCGGATCCGTCCATAACTTTTTGAGATATCCTGTACACAAACAGACAAACAAACAAATGAAATTTCTCGTTGAGCAAGGAATTTCCTGAATAACTTTGTCATATCTCCATGATCTCTGAAAAAACAAAAACCTGGAAATCAATTTGGTTCTTATAAGTCGATAGTGCTACTGTTTAATGAGTTATAGCACTTAGTTTGGTCACGATCATAACTTGGAAGTCAATCGGACTTGAAATGGCGTTTTTATCGCAATTTGAAAGTTTTGACCCGACCCCCCCTGATATTCGACCCCCGACCCCTAAGAAGGGTGTTGGTGTGACATCCAAAATGAGACATACGGTTCGATGCAGAATTGGAAGATGCACATTTTGGATTTGGTTTGAAGTCGATACGACCATTTTCGCGGACGTTATTGCGAAAATAAGAATCTCGTTTTTTTGGTGACCTTGACCTTGACCTTTGACCTAGATTCACCAAAAACGACAAGTGTCTAAGTTGGACCATGGCCGATGTATGTACCCAGTTTGGTCATGATCGCTGAAACGGTGTGGCTGCTACAGGGTAAACAAACACACAAACAAACAGACAGACAGACACAGAATGACACAAACAACTGACCAACATAATTGCCGAAATCCGAAGGATTCCGGCAATTAACAAATAGACAGAGAGGGGTGAAACAATAACCTCTTTCACCTTCGGTGGTGGAGGTAACAACAGCTTACTCATCTGCAGAGGACAGTGGTATCACCTGGATGGCACATCAGGTTACAAACCATCCTCTAAAAGAAACAGAAATATCCATCAAGTGAAATGCATAGAATAGCTAGTGCTGTAATTAAACAGTCGGTCACAATGTAACACCTGTTACATGAAGTTATTACAAACTCCAATGAGGTTTGGGACATTGTTTATCAGTACGTGTAACATCAAGCAATCAACAAATTATATCACCCATCTCAGAAACCCCCAATTCCATATGTGTTACAGAGTACACGCATGTCCTGATATGGCTCTTGTACTACACATCCATCCAACAACCAACATTTATTATTTACCTTAGCATGGAAGAATGATGTCTGAACCATGGCAATCAACATAACCACAACAAACTGGATCCCTGGTGCGTACAAGTACCACCAGTCACGATGGCAATCATCACCTGACACATCCCTAGTAAAGCAATATTACACATGATTGTCATTATTATTATTATTATTATTATTATTACATAAGAACACAGTGTCCATTACTTTAAACGAGATGTCAGCACTGCCAGCCTTGTTCACCTATATTAAACAAAGCCATAATACTTTACTATGAGGCAATACACACGATATGCAACATACAGAACTTGGTGACGTTAGTCAGCCTCTGATATGTCCTAACACTTGTCACTAACAGGGTTTGGCAGGTAATGGAAACTGAATGATTTCATCATTCCATGTACAATGTCCTTCAACCACCGAGATCACATGGCTTGGATCATATTTTGGAACCTATTACAACCTTTTGACAATTCACTGAAGAGTAACTAAATTACAAACTGACATTAATAAAGCATATTTACATGAAGTCGAAGAGACTCACAGACCAGTGTCTCGAGGTCGATGGTATTACCAGAACTGGCAATCCCCTTGAAGTCAGAGGCCAAAGAGCTTTACTACGAATGGTCTGAGACCATAAGGAACCCCGAGAGAACGCTCCGTCCATGCGGTCGCTTCAGTCGGCAGAGTATAACCACTGGAAAGCACAGATCACACATACGTTCTGAACTCAATGCACATCTCAAGGACGAGCACTCACACAAAATAGCTCCCTTCTTCTCCAAACCGTGCACCGGAAGTCTAAACACACGCTCAACCATGCACGCTGTGCCATGAGTAATTACAACATTCAGCCCAAGGGGAAAACAACCCATCCACATCACACCAACACCAACGACGACAACGACGACGACGACAACAACAACAACATCCTGAGTCACATGCCCCCGAAATGACTAGCACTCTTCCTCACCTAGCCACACTGTGTAGAAGTTCCAGAGAAGGGAACATTTGTTTTCTTCCTGTTTCGAATGCAGCACATGGCCACCAATAGCATCAGTTGCTGGGGGTGTGGCTGTGCAGTTGATCTGGTGCCCCCTGTAGGTTATAGCAGGAATGAGGACTTTATTCAGGGTGCTGGTAATAGCTCAGCTACTCTTTGCAAATAGACTGGCAGCCCAGACCATTGAATTGCAATGAACAAGGTCCCAACGATACACCCCACAGGACGATAGAAACCTTCCTCCAAGATTTAGAAATGGACATCTACCAGGACATATATATATATATATATATATATATATATATATATATATATATATATATATATATATATATATATATATATATATATATATATATATAGAGAGAGAGAGAGAGAGAGAGAGAGAGATATATATATATATATATATATATATATATATATATATATATATATATATATATATGTATATATATATATATATATATATATATATATATATATATATATATATATATATATATATATATATATATATATGACTGTTGAACAGGCAAAGATTACGTGGTCAGCATCAGTTAAACATCACCATGTATGTATATTAAATGTAAAGAGGTAAATCTTTATATTCGTTGGCTTTTCTGGATCCCTATGCTTTATAAGAACCCGTACAAGTACATGTTTATAGTGGGTGCCAGGCAGTGTTCCACCAAACAGTTATCAGTTATAGTTAACTCAGGCTTCCAAGGTGTTGGGGAACAGTTCAGGAAATATTGTTCAGCAATTTAGAAAAATTCTGGTATTAACACTTTCTGGAGCATTAATCCTTCTTTCGAGTTCTTGGATAGGATTCGTTGCCTCAATATTAAGTTTGTTGAAGAAGAAGAAGAAGAAGGATCGGGACTCATGGGTATGCAGGGAGAAAGGTTTTAGTTTTTATATATTTTATTTTTTTGGATTTAAGACAAGAAACAGAGTGTTTAGTTGGGAGGGATGGGGGACGTTGTGAAAGTGGGATAAAATAGGAATTGAAGGTAATATGGAGAGAATACAAATAAAAACGATCACACACCAAGAGGAGAAGGATGGGTAGGCCTCAAGAAACCCGGTAAGACAAGGTCGATGAAAACTCACAAAATAACACGATTATTGAAACAAAACCGAACTAGGAACACACAGTAACATGTAGGTGAGAAAATAAACAGTTAAAATGGGACAGATAACCACCTGAAAGTCAGCAGAGACCCCTGAGAGACCCTGCCGTCGCTCCAAACCCAGAACCGGAAGTCCTAGTTTACATGTACCAGAACAATTTTCTGGATTCTTTAAAAATATATATATATATATATATATATATATATATATATATATATATATATATATATATATATACATACACTACAAATTCTCCACAAACACGAGTATATCAGCAAGCACATCAGATTTGAAGCACATCATCAAGAAAACCAAAATTAGGGGTTATGTGGAAAAAAAACAAAAACAATCACCACATGATAAATAAATAAATAAATAAATAAATAAATAAACAGAAGTGAAATACAATGCTAAATGAGCAAACGGAAAGGTAAACTGGGTGGGTAAAGTGAAACAAATGTGGCGTAGCTGACAAACTGGATAGCTCAGAAGTAGTGAACTCCCTGTTCAGCTGTGTAGTCTGGGTTTGATTCCTTGCTTGGGTATAAACCATCACGCTGGTGATTAACGTTCAGAACATCACAACAATGAGTACACCGCCGATTGGAGGGTCATTCAGACAGCTCTAATGTTTATCAATGCTAACTTGTGTATGTTGAAGATCCCACAGTTATCTTTTAAATAAAAAAATAAAAAAACAGGGTGGGCTATGTCCGAATTCTACGTTACTGTCCTTGCATATGGGTATGGCTCTGTACTTGATAGAATAGTCATCTGTTCAATGATAAATTCTCAGCTATGGAAACTTTCCTGACTGTTCGTGGGCACCCTTATATTCACCAGAGAGATATGGAAGTAACAAGTGATATCAATAGGTGCAGCAGCTGATAACATTGAATGGTATGAAGACAATTTTCAGAAATCTCCATGGGATGGGATCGCATTGCTCACTTTATGGATCAAGATCAACAAACGTCCATGGGTAGTTCCAGGAAACGATGATCTGCCAAAGCAAAAAGACAATGAAGACACACAAAGCTCCTCAGAATGCCTCCTTTTACATCAATCAAACAATGACTGGAATAAAAACAGCACAGTTTGGCTCAACATTGATGCATTCTATCTCAATTCAAAATTTCAATGGGATGGTGTAAGGTAGCACACTTGCGTTTGATGACCAACATGACTATAAACTGTCACAATGGTGCTTCAGAGGTAGGAAATTGTGTCAACAAGTGCACCGTCCATCAGATGTGACATTATTCTGGAGACTCATCTGCCATCATCGATCACTGGTGGACTTTAAACAGCAGGCAAATTATCACGAGCACTCCTGAACACATTTCAAATTATTGCCCTAACTCGACCCACAAAGTCAAAGCCCTGATATATGGCTCTGGCTCAATCACCCACTATGTCTCGATACCAATGGTTCACGGCAGAGCCTGAAACATGGCCAAGATAAGCAAGAACAACAGCATCTTAAATCAACAATTGTACAAACTGCTGTGGTCAAAGAAATACCATCAAAATATACATTTACGTTTCCAACTGTAACATAAACGAAGTTTCTGTGTTTGTCATGGAAGGGAGAAAAGTGCGAGTATGATGGATTATATATAAAGGCAAAAGTACATGCCTACAATCCACCAAAAGCAGAAAGAAACAACCAGTCACCTTATCATTGTGATCTGCTGCTGCTGTGGAACTGGCTCACAACTAGTCCACGTTGGTGCCAACGAAACCACCAGGCTGATCTCAGGTGCTTTTGAAACCACGCGATACAACAGATGCAGATGACAGCAGCTCCAAGGAGTTCACTTCAGTTTACAGGAGAGAAGATGGAATTCTGATCGTAGCTTTCTCAAAAAAGTCATGTGGACAGAAATAGCGTTTTTGCCACATTATAATAAAAATGTTTTTTTTCAAATCTGGTTTAAAAGGGTCCATATTAAAGAGATAGGTGGGTCGCAATGCAGCATTAATTCATTTTGGCTGCAACAGGCAGGTGGCTTCCATTACAGCAATGCCTCAAAGGATTTGGACTGCTTTATCATACCGTCATATGAGTAATGGAAATTTAAAGGAAAGGAATAAACAATAACAGGTGAAATTAAAATTGCTGAGACGGTCATGCATCGACAGGCTGTGTACGTGTGTCCCAGGAAAAGAAAGAAAAAAAAAAGAGGGCAGATGGCAGAATATATATATATATATATATATATATATATATATATATATATATATATATATATATATATATATATATATATATTCCACCCGCCATCTTGTACAAAGATGAATGCACTGTCGAATTATTTAGCTGTGATACAAGCCTATAGGCTCTGTGCTCATAAATCTTCTCAAGCAAAGCTGCAAATTTCAAAAAAGATTAAATCGCAGATACACCTGTTTCGGAATGACCTTTGAAAATTCCATTATAAAGATCTGACAAGCAACACTGCAATGTTTCTTGTTGGCTTTTAGGCTTTGTGGTGCATTTTTGCATAAATAATACCGAATTAAATAAATAAATGGAATCCTGAAAGAAGCTGACAGATAAATAAGACTAATTGTTTTGAACATGGATGTGAACTTCACAGCCTAATTATTTGAGAGCTCAGCCAATCGCATGACTGTGAGCTGACTAATTAATTGTTCAGACAATCAGATTATCAACTCGCAGACTAATAGTTCAGCCAATCACATCATCGTAAATTTATAATAATTGCCATTCAACTCAATAATTACAACACATAGTGTAAAGACTGTTGAAGTATTTATTTTGTCTCATTGTTAGGGAGCGTGTGACCCTATACCACAATCCTTTTGTGTCCACACCATCTCATAACTGCCGCCTTGCGTAATCAAATGATCTTCTGTTACTCATGCTACAAATTTTTTCTACATATGATTTGGGTAGTTCAAGGAGTGTGATAATGACTTTTGGTTTCCTCACTTTTGTAGACGTCTGTTTATTTTAGTCAAACGAATATGATTGGAATAGGTTTCAAGATTTTTAAGAAGAGGTTATGAGGTGTGGAGGGGAGTTGGGGGAGGAGGAGAGGCGAGAGGGTCCCACATTTCCCGAAAAGAAAACCAAAACTAACAATTGGCAGAATCGTGTGTGCGTTGCGATAATTTTATCACATGAAAAATAATTTTAATGAAGATTTACTTGTTGACCAAAATTAAAATACATAATTTATTGTTTCCATACACAGTGGTGGGTTCATTTTGACTTGTCTACAATAATTCATGACAATCAGGCTCAAAAACAAATTTCAATGATGAAAAAATAAGTCTTCAAATCAGTCCTCATTTGATTTTATGAAAAACATTGATTTGAACCAGTCACAACCACTTATATCTGAAAATGCCGAAGATTGCAAAACAATACACAATACACAATCCACAAAAATGTTGAAATTTATTTGATGGCAAAGGAACCAGAGATGCAGCCTCAGTTTTGCACAACTGATAAAAATGACTGCATTATCCTGATAATTTCACAAACGATTTTTACCATAATTTATGTTTTATATATAAAGTATGTATACAGTACATACACCCATTATATATAATGGTATAAATGACTAATTTAAGGTTAGGCCTATAATATGACCACTCACAAACATCTATACAGCACCATATCACACTAGTTGCCATCCAAGAATCAGCAGACTGTATCCAACGATGTTGGCATGGCTTTGTCATGACACACTGAAAAATTCCATGTTTTTGCACATAGCCGGAAACGAGCTGCCGATCGGATATAAAAATAGGTGTGTGCCGCAGCTGGAGTATGAGCCTGGTTAGTGCACCACGAACGAAAATATCACTTGAGGCTAAGTCTTCTCTTTCTTGTTCGATTCAAAATCAGTGCGATCTTTGCAAAGTTACTTCACCCAATCTTACAAAAGTTCACATTCAAAAGGGTCGTGCTCCATTTCTGTTGGCAGTGAACATTATTTACTCAAATTCTTATTTCCCTGGATGCAAATGTAATAACTCTTGGAAGGTTAGTTAATTGCATAAACTGTAGATTTTGCAGATAATGTCGTCTTTTTTTTTTTTAAATCAAAGCCAATGCATAAAATTCAGTTTGAGCCTTAAAAAGAAAACGAGAAGAATATAATGATGGGGGTAGGGGATAAGGAAACTACAAGAGAAACACTGTAAATAGGGGGTGAAAAACCTTTTGCCTTTCCAAAAAGTTTCAAAGCAAAGAGCATGTTGACTGTTTACACTGTATAAAGGGTGGACCATGAAAATGTCAATGTTTGTTTGACCACCACTATATTTGTGACAATAGTAGAAATCAGCAAGGCACACTAATATTATAAATACAGTAACTGGTGCGATGCGATACCATACAACATTACACAGTGCTGGTTCTAACAAAACAGTTTCTTCACAAGGGTCACGTTGGGCAGTTTGCCATCCCTCTCCCAGCAGTAGTTGGGCAGGAATTTGGAATATGGCCATTGTGTTTGTGATAGCTCACCGACCCTTCACAAAGGACACCATGGGATCTTTAACGTCCACAAACTAACACTGCTGATGGGACAAACAGTTTAACGTCCATCCGAGGAACGGCACACACATTGATAAATCACCTTGCCTGTGAAGCAGCGGAAGGTCAAACATATTATACCGGTATATACATATATATATATATATATATATATATATATATATATATATATATATATATATATATATATATATATATATATATATATGTATGTACAGTGCCTATTGAAAGTCTACACCCCCTTTCAACATTTTCACCTTTTGTTACCTTATAACCTGGAATTAAATTGCATTAAATCAGATGTCTCCACCTATATTTGCATATCGTAACCCACAACTTCCAGGTGTAAAACGAATTCTTCAAATTTCAGAAAATTAATGAAAAATACAAAACTATAATATCTTTGTTGAATAATTTTATCAACAATCATGTGAAAGGCTGCACTATTAGTCAACCCGCCTTATAACAGCAATTTAAATGAGTTCAGGTGTAACCAATCACCTTCAAAATCACACAAGTTAATTGGCCTCCACCTATGTTAAATTGTAGTGATTCTGATTAGTCAGAATAAAATCATCTGTTCTTGCAGGTTTCATCTGCTGGGTAGTGCATTTCATTGCAAAGACTCAACCACAAGCCCCAAGGAGCTTTCAAAAGACTTCCAGGATAAAGTTGTGGAAAGGCAGAGATCAAGGGATTGGTATAAAATATTTCATAGTCCTTGAATATCCCTTGGAGCACAATCAAACCAATCGTTAAGAAGTGGGAGGTGTATGGTACCATCAAGACCCTGCCGAAATCAGGCCATCCCTCCAAACTGGATTACCAAGCAAGAAGGAGACTGATCAGAGAGGCTGCCAAAAGGGCAACAGCAACTCTTAAAGAGCTGCATGCCTTTATGGCAAAGTCAGGTCACTGTGTGCATGTGCCAACAACATCCCAAGCTCTCCACAAGTGTCAGCCTGTATGGTAGGGTGGCAAGAAGAAAGCTATTACTCAAAAAAGACCACTTTGAGTCCCATTTGAGGCATGAGAAAAACCACTACGGAGATTCTGAAGCCATGTGGCAAAAAATGTTGTGGTCTGATGAAACCAAGATGGAACTTTGTGGCCGAAATGCAAAATGTTATGTTTGGCGCAAACCCAACAAATCACGTCATCCAAAGAACACCATCCCTACTGTGAAGAATGTTAGTTGCAGCATCATATATGGGGATGTTTCTCATCAGCAGGGACTGGTGCACTTGTCAAGATAGAAGGGAAAATGAATGGAGCAAAATACAGAACAATCCGAGAGGAAAATCTTGTGCCCTCTGCAAGAAAGCTGAAATTGGGACGGAAGTTCACCTGTCAGCAAGACAATGACCCGACGCACACAGCCAAAGCTACACTGGATTGGCAAAGGAACAAAAAGATAAATGTCCTTCTGTGGGCCAGTCACGGCCCTAATCGAAATCCAATCGTAAATCTGTGGCATGACTTGAAGATTGTTGTCCATCAATGCTTCCCACGCAACTTGACTGAGCTTGAACAGTTTTTAACAGAAGAATGGGCAAATATTGCCCCATCAAGGTGTGTAAACTTGGTAGACACCTATCCCAACAGACTCACAGCTGTAATTGCTCTCAAAGGTTCTTCCACCATGTATTAACTCAGAGGGGTGGATAATTATTCAACCAAGATATTCTAGTTTTGTATTTTTAATTAATTTTCTGAAATTTGGAGAATTTGTTTTTCACTTGAAGTTGTGGGTTACGATTTGCCAATAAAGGTTTAAAAAGACTGATTTAATGCAATTTAATTCCATGCTATAAGGCAACAAAAGGTGAAAATTTTGAAAGGGGGTGTAGGCTTTCTATCGGCAATGTGTGTGTGTGTGTGTGTGTGTGTGTGTGTGTGTGTGTGTGTGTGTGTGTGTGTGTGTGTGTGTGTGTGTGTGTATAGATATACATATACATATATATATATATATATATATATATATATAAATATAAATAAACATATATACATATATACATATATACATATATATATATATATATTTTTTTTTTCCTTCAATGTATGGTAAGTTCAAATTGTCTTCCTGCATCTTACGCACACAGGTGAGGATTGGTGGCAAAAAATTGGGGCCGCAAATGCGATTAGCGTGAAGGCCACACCACACTATTATTTTTGGAAACTGTCAAGGCAATGCGACAAAATCAACAGGATTTTTTTTCCATTTCCCCAAAACCTTGAATTTTGTTTGTTGAACATCTTGTGTCGGTACAAATGGCACTCGTCATGAAAAATCATGTCTGATAAGTTTATCTCGTTGCAGTTACACATCACTGATTCGAACATGCAATGGTGTTGGTCATCATTTGACAAATGCTGCAAAAATCTAACTTTGTACATGAATGCCTTTGTATTGCAGGAGAAAAATTTATTAGTTTTCCAATAAATCTATGCTTTACCATACAATTCTAGGATTTATTGTAAAAATTCCAAAATATCAAACCTGCCACATCATTGTGACACACTGTGTACAAGTGCCATGTGCACGTTAATTTGGGAGTGATAATGTAGGTAGTGCAGTGATAATGACATTTTACTGTAGTTTATATGAAAGTAATTCAATACTGAAATTTTGCACAACTGATATTTCCACCATCATTTTCATTATATTACTGACTACCAACCGGAAAGGGTTCCAGGAATAGCTTGCCCACTCTTCATGATGGACACCATAGGATCTTTAACAGCCATCAACTGGCAGATGCTGGCAGATGGGACACCGTATGTAACTTCCATCCGAAGGATGGCACACACATTGATGTATCATCGCCGAGCTTGCAAAACACCTGGATGACAGTTTAAAGCTGTGCCTGAGATTAAAAGCCAGGTGTGACAGCTGAGAGATGAGACACAATTATACAATCCACCATGAGCAAATTAACGAGGATGGAACAACTGCTCAATGCATTTAGGTATATCATCACATCTGCAAATGGATGGACATGGCAGAGGTACAGTGCCCTGTAGAAAGTTTACACCCCTTTAAAAAATTTTCAACATTTATAGCCTTACAGTCGGGAATTAAATTGCATTAAATCATACCTTTTCCACCTTTATGTACACATCGGGAAACCACAACTTCCAAGTGAAAAACAAATTCTACAAATTTCAGAAAATTAATAAAAAATACAAAACTAGAATATCTTGTTTGGCTAAGTGTCCACCCCCCTGAGTTAATTTTTCGTGGTAGCACCTTTGACAACAATTACAGCTGTGAGTCTGTTGGGATAACTCTCTCCCAACTTTGCACACCTTGATTGGACAATATTTGGCATTCTTCTGTGTAAAACTGTTTAAGCTCAGACAAGTTGAGTGGGGAGCGTTGATGGATAGGCATCTTCAAGTCATGCCACAGATTTTCGATTGGATTTAGGCCGAGGCTCTGGCTGGGACACTCAAGGACATTAATCTTTTTGTTCCTCAACCAATCCAGTGTAGGTTTGGCTGTGTGCTTCGGGTCGTCATGCTGAAAGGTGAACTTCCATCTCAATTTCAGCTTTCTTGCAGAGGGCACCAGCTTTTCCTCTAGGAGTTTTCTTTATTTCGCTCCATTCATTTCCCCTTCTATCCTGACAAGCGCCCCAGTCCCTGCTGATGAGAAACATCCCCACATATGATGCTGCGACCACCATGCTTCACAGTAGGCATGGTGTTCTTTGGTTGATGTGCTGTGTTGGGTTTGCACCAAACGTAACGTTTTGCATTTCGGCCAAAAAGTTCCATCTTGGTTTCGTCAAACCACAAAACGTTTTGCCACATGGCTTCAGAATCTCCGTAGTGGTTTTTCACATGCCTCAAATGTGACTCAAAGTGGGCTTTTTTGAGTAATGGCTTCCTTCTTGCTACCCTACCGTGCAGGCCGAGACTTGTGGAGTGCTTGAGGTATTGTTGTCGCATGCACACAGTGACGACTTTGCCATAAAGCCCTGTAGCTCTTTCAAAGTTTCCATTGGCGTCCTGAAGGCCTCTCTGATCCGTCTCCTCCTTACTTGGTCATCCAGTTTGGAGGGACGGCCTGATCTAGGCAGGTTCTTGGTGGTACCATATGCCTTCCACTTCTTAATGACAGTCTGCACTGTGCTCCAAAGGATATTGAAGGCGTTTGAAAAATTTTATACCCATCCCTTGATCTGTGCCTTTCCACAACTTTATCACAGAGGTCTTTTGAAAGCTCCTTGGTGTTCATGGTTGAGTCTTTGCTGTGGAGTGCACTATCCAGCAGATGAAACCTACAGGAACAGCCAATTTTATTCTGAAATAATCAGAATCAGAACAATTTGACACAGGTGGAGGCTAATTAACGTGGTTTTGATTTTGAAGGCGATTGGTTACCCCTGAGCTAATTTACAATTGCTGTTATAAGGGGGATGGACTCTTATCCAACCAAGATATTCTAGTTTTGTATTTTAAAATAATTTTGTGAAATTTGTCGAATTTGTTTTTCACTTAGAAGTTGGGGGGTTACGATGTGTAAATAACGGTTGAAAAAGTCTGGTTTAATGCAATATAATTCCAGGCTCTAAGGCAACAAAAGTTGAAAATTTAGAAATGGGGTGTAGACTTTCTATAGGCACTGTATATCATGTATTCCTCTGTTAGGAGAATCAAAAACATGCTGAAATTCACTGGAGACAGTCTGCACAATTTGGTGATGCATTTCATTCATATACTTCAGTGTTTTAATAGTACAGCGAGTTAAAAATTGCCTTAAATTGGTGAGCAATCTTGAGCATTGTCACATGCATCCAGCTGCTATCATTCAAGCAAATTATGTGTTAATTTTGCGGAATTTCTAACTACTTTAGACTCAAAACACACGCTCCAACTGAAAGCAGCCTGTGGGAGGTGGAGAGGGATGGAGGGAAAGAGTTCGCCTGTACACAGCAAATAGTGCAAATGGTTTAACCAGTGACCCATACTTCTTCAACGCATATGGACAGATATGTCTCCTTTTAGTAATAGTAACATCTGTTCCCTCTGGGAGCTAAACAAAAAGCAGTGTCAATACTTGCTCATTCTGGCAGGGATAAGTGATTGAACCACTTGCACGATTCTCTGTCAACAGGTAAAAATTACAAGTCGTCTTACCATTCTCGCTGGGGGCAGCGACGACGAAGGGAGAATTGTTTTGTACGCATAACTTGATCCTGAGCACCCGCAGCATGCATGCAAAACTGGGTGCAGATCAGCCAAGCCATTTTCGATTATATAAGGTTCAG
Organism: Eptatretus burgeri; assembly: GCF_056783735.1. NCBI lineage: Eukaryota > Metazoa > Chordata > Myxini > Myxiniformes > Myxinidae > Eptatretus > Eptatretus burgeri. The sequence goes on from NC_140968.1 coordinate 44,193,809, forward strand.
ACATACCCAAATACATGGAGGGAATTTATGAATTTTCGTATGATTAAAATGCAAAATTTGATGTCAGTGCTGGAAGTGCAGAAACGATCATTCATTCTCACTTGACATTCAATAAGGTTAGTGAAAGGTGGGTATGAAAAACCATCAAAAGGCAACTGATGTGGCCATTGCAACAGAACTCCTGGTCAGGTCAGGTCAGGTCAGGTCAGGTCAGGTGTGGGAGCATGCACCGGAACAGCGCGTCGCTGCGTCCACTTTCCACCAGTACTCCAGGGGCCTCGGTCTGGCCATCCCCCAGGCAGATGCCTGCCCCAACCCAATCTCCTTGAGATGCCAATCAACCTGCTGCAACCATGAGGCACATGGTCGGCCCATTAGCCTCCTCCTTTCATGAGGCTCTGTCGATGCAATTTCTCTAAAATTAGCATAATGGCCTTGAGGGTGATAAAAACAATAATAAGATGTTGTCAATTAAACATGATATCAAAATAAACGTGTTGTTATACATCTGTAATGGAAAATGTACTCAAACGTGGTATGATTTTATGTGCTTGAACATGAATCTATTTTCATAATTTTGATCTACATAATCATATCTTTCCTCTGTATTGAAAATTGCTCAACCTGCAGAGTCATGGTGTTCAAAACAAGTTGACCTTTCAACTAAAACTTCAATCAGTATTCAGCATAAAAGAATTGTCTATCATTTAAATCTATCTTGCTTGCGAAGGGATTTTTTTCATGAAAGGATAGATATAAGGCACCAGCAAAGCTCAATACTTTTACTGCAATAAAGCTTTACTGGCCTTTAGCTATTGGACTTGGCCATTCCTTCCAGTTCGTCTTTCTTCGTGATGGCATATGAGTTGAAAGAACCCTTCGCAGTATTGATGACCTCATCAGCAAGACACTCTGTGCTGGTTTGATGTTACCGAAGGCAGCTTTACGTGCACCCGTACACAACAACCAGATCGCCTGGTTGACGCGACGTAAGGGTGAAACGTCCGCTGCTTGGCGACGCACCATCCCAGCACGCCTGATCCGAGTCGAGTCCTCTCTTGGTCCACTGTTTATGATGGCATTTACAAGCACCTGCAGTGGGTTCTCGCTGGTGAGCAAATGGATAATCCCAAACGCGTGCTTCACAATGCACACGGTCATCAGCTTCTTGCGGGTGTTATGGCCATGCATCTTTATGGAATTGCACAGACGCTCTACGATGGGGGCACTGCACCTTGCGGAAGCACTTTGCGGCATATCGCACTGCCCTGTGCAGTAGATACTTGGCGTAGTTCTCCTTCACGGCGATGTAGTCCTTCAGAGAGATATCACTGATCTGCACATCTTCATTTTCAATGTCTTTAGCCAAGCATTTCTCCAAAGGTTCAGCAATCATGGATATTTTGTTCTTCTTGTTTGGTGTTTCTGCAAAACGTTTGAGGGATTAGGTCTCCACCACCATCTCGCAAAAGGACACGACCATCTGCCACTTTGATGTCGATCTCTGAATACATTTTCCGTAAGTCGTGCATCACACAGTCCAGGTAGAGCTCTCTGGCACCCAAGACGACATGTTCCCCTGACTCCTATACCTTGGTGGTCAGCAGAGGGTAGCTCTTGTTGACCTTTCGAATACCCTCCAGCATTTTTGGCAACTCCGAAGGGTTCACAGGCTCTACAGCAATCTTGATAACTGAAGCAGTGTTAAACTTCGGTGGGCAGAAGATCTGAGCCTCATCAGAGCCACTGGGATCAGTGATAGCAGCTGTTTTAATAATGGGTTGATCAACACCTTCAATTGGTACCCAGTATCCTGCAGGTACTCGGCTCACCTCCACCTGGTACCAAGCTACAGAGACCCAAAGGCCACCCACAGTGTAGATGTATGAGTCCTTGTCATCTTCAGTCCATACAAGTGCTGAAAAGTGTGGGGGCCAGTACACACCCCTGACAAACTCCAGTAACAACTGGAAATAAGTCGGAGATGGTATCACCACATCACACAGCACTCCAAGTTCCAGAGTATATTTCAGACATCAGTTTGATCAGTTTTGGTGGCACCCCACGAAGACCAAGAATCCTCCAGAGGGCATCCCGATTCACCAAATTGAATACTTTGCAGAGATCAACATAGGCTGCAAGTAGCCCCTGCTGAAACTCTCGTTTGCATTTTGTGAGGACGCTTAGAACAAGGATGCGGCCAATCATTGACCCTTTTGGTGTAAAGCCTGACTGCTCTGAGCACTGGTGCTCAAGCAGAGGGTGGTGAACCCTATCAAGAATTATCCAAGCAAAGACCTTGCCCGGCACTGAGAGCAGCGTCACCCCTCAGTAGTTGTTGCAGTCCTGGTGATCACCCTTCCCTTTCCAGAGAGGGACAACAAAGCCACTCCTCCAGTCAGTTGGGATGATGCCTGTCTTCCAGGCAGAGCACAGAACTGCATGCACTGCCATGAGTACAGCATTTTCACCAGCCTTGAGAAGTTCAGCACGGTTGCCACAGATCCCAGGAGCTTTACCCCATTTCAACTGGTTCTTTCACAGTCTGTGTTTCCACAAACGAAGGTGGACCACAGTTGCTTGGAGGGTCAGCAATAGGAATAGTGACACCCCTGACATCCAACTCAACAGCTGGTGGATCAGCGTGGTACAGCCGCTCAAAGTAACCGACCCAGCAGACCTTCACTGCGGACTCCTCTGTCAAGAGCCCATCACGCTCCGCTCTATCTGCAGTGCACCGAGGCATGGGCTTGGAGGAACACAATGCAAGAATTACCTGATAAGCATGATAAGAATCACCTGACCACAGGTGATGCTCTACCCCCTCACAGATTCCTCACACATAGGCTTCCTTGTCCACCCTCAGCACTCGTACAGCTTTACACCTCAACTCTCTGAACAGCTCAGCTCTGCCATTAAGCCTGGCTTTGCGACTCTGGTCGATGGTATCCAGTGTCCCTTGAGTGACAGAAATTCTTTGTTGCCCTACGGTGAGTTCCAAGACATCCACCGGAAACATTAAGGATGGTGGTCTTGAAGGCACTCCACAATTCTTCAGGATTCCCCAAAGCACCCAGACCCCCCCCCCCCAAATCACCAATAATACTCCTGGAAAAAACAATAAAACAAAACATAATAAAACTGATCAATACAACTCCTGGACCGCTACAAGAAGGAGCAAATTACTCCTTCAATGAAATTAAAATACGTGATAAGGCCCAGGTGATTTACTTATACCATCAGTGTGAGTCTGGATGGAGTGAGACATTCTTTGTCTCCACCACCCGAGAAAATAAAAACAAATTGAAGGTTCAGCCATCAGCTAGAAAGCTTGGCAAAATTGTTTTGGGACCTTAATGGTTTAACGAAGGTGGAATTTCTTCAATTAGTAATACCAGCTCCCAAAGGTAGTGAAATACCATGTCAATGATCAATACCCCCTCCCGACTTGAGGTCCTGCTTTGCCTTCGTGTGAGGACCGATGCATCTCCTTTTCGTGAATGAAACACCCACTCCCTCCAGAAGAGGTCAAGGGTTAAACTACTCGCACTATTCTACATGTACAGACGAAAATCGCAAGTTGTCTCCCTATTCTTGCCAAGGGGCATTGGGAGGGGGATAGGGAGGAGGGTGAGCTATTTTGTGCTCATGACATGCGCCTCGGTATCCCGATCAGAATTACAAAAGTTGGTGGAGATCGGATGAGTTGTTTTCGATTCTATAATGATCAGACATACAAACACATTACATTACAGTATGCGCATACAGAGAATGGCCTTATTACCTCCACCATTTGCAATCGATGGAGGTTACGTTTTCACCCCTGTCTGTTTGTTTGCTTGTGTGGAGGATATCTCAAAATGGTGTGGACAGATTTGGATGAAACTTGTTGGGCAGGTTGGGAGTGTGATAAGAACAAATGGATTAGATTTCGATGAACATCCGGAAACAAGGATTTTAAAATTTCAAAGTGATTCTTCACCATTGAGAGATAGGGCAAAAAACGATATTTAGCATATCTCAAAAAGTTGTGGACGGATTTAGACGAAACTTGGTGGATGAGTTGGGAAGGTGACAAGAACAAGCCCATTAAGTTTTGGAGGTCCGAATACAGATCTGGCCTATCAGTGGGGTACAAAACATAAACTGTTCAGCCTGACGGAGGTATGCGCTCTTCAGAGTGCTGTTCTTGTTTTAGTATGATATGGGAAAACCATAAATGCACAGTCCTTCAGTGAATTGGTACACAATGAAATGGGACTGTAAGTATGCAAATAGCCAGGTATGCCATCTCAGGGCATGATTTTACTACATGGTAATGCTTCCCTGACACCGCAAATGTGACTGCAACTACCACTCAAGAAGAGATGGGTCGGGAAGTTCTAAATCATTCCCTATGCAGTCCAGACTCGTCACCTTGTCATTTTCCTTTCTTTCGACCACTCAGGGAACATCTAGGTGGTATTTATTATGAGAAATGAGAAATTGAAAATAAACTATTTAAATTAACATTACCCTCGTCAATAATGTAAAAAAAAACAGACCTCGAGTGAAGTTTCCTTCCAAGGCTTCCTTTCAATATTAAAAAAAAAAGTATCGATCCTTGTGGATTTGGAAATATATATATTTGTTTATTTTTACAACAATAGACCACCTTGACATTTTCCTTTGCAAGGATTAAAAAATATGTTCCGATCAAGATCTCAGGCCATTCATCCCTTTGGAAGAAAGACTTGTTCTTATATTTATTGAAAAATAAGACTACTTTTAAATAATTTATGTCATCCATTCCAGGAGGTTAAACGTTATGATTTTTATTTTTTCTCAAGCAAACGCCATTAATTTATTTATGATGCTTTTTCTTCCTTTCCTTCTTGCCATCGCATGCACTCAGGCATGGCGTTGCATCACTCAATGTGCCTTCCCTTGGATAAATGTTTCAGACAGTGCATCGATCTTTGAACTTCTAGTAAGTACGTTGGATTACACTGTACTCAGAGAAATAAGTCAATTTGCACATCAATTACTTGGAATACCCAGACTACAGAAGACCTGAAAAGGCATTAAAATCAAGAGTGTAGATGGAAGAAAGAAAAGTAACTCATTCTGGAGAGCTGGAATATCTCCATTGAAAACACAAAACATAAGAATGCAGTTTCTTATTTGTCGATATCAAAGGCAAAAAAAAAATACATTGTACAGTCCAGTGTACCAAATCGAGGCTCATGGAAGAACAAAGTGGCAGAGGGTAAAAAAGGCAACATAGCAATGTTGGGGCCCACAGATGGACACAACAAGCAAGGGATTAAATTAGCAACAAGAGTCGAGTGAGGAGGGGAGTAAACACGGCACTGATAACCTGTAAATAAGAGGGTTGGGGTAGATAGGGTTAATAGGTTATGTTAGGTTAGGTATGGGAGCATGCGCCAGAGCAGCGCGTCGTCGCTGCGTCCACTTTCCATTGGTACGCCAGGAGACTCCGGCTGGACATCCTCCAGGCAGATGCCTGGCCCATCCCAATCTCCTTGAGATGCCGATCAACCTGCTGCAACCACCAGATACATGGTCGTCCCGTTGGCCTTCTCCACTCACGGGGATCCCTCGCTGACAGAATCTGGTGATCATGTTAATGGGAGTAGAAAAGATTGTGGTTATGGATGGAAAATGGTATGAGATGGTGGTGCACTGCTTGCTTGAAGCCCTGAAGTGGAGTTCAATCTTAGTGTTTTTTTCACTCCAAGGATTCAAGCAAGTTGATTTTGGGAGTACAAACACCAATGAGTGAATGGAAGTGCATGCATCCTGGAGGAGCTGGGGAGGGTCAGAGGGCTGATAGAACAGAGTGAGCATGAGTGAAGCATAAGGGGTTAAAAATAAATAAATAAATAAATAAATAAAAGAGGCCACCGACCCCTCAGTGATATGACAGTGACAGGCTTTGTATTTTGGCCTCATTTCAGGAGATATCAACAATGTTGAGAGCTTTGGATACCACAGAATCCAGGAGAGATGAATGCAATCCTTGGGGTTCTGGATCATATGGAAGAACAGTATCCCGTTGATCGATGGACAAACCAAAAAAAGCCTTGTCGGGTGTAAGTATATCTCATTTTTCAAGGAATTATATAAAATTATGTAGGATACCCCATCTGCAGGTTACTTTGCAGGCCAGCCTATTCTATATGATGACCGAGGAGAAGTTACGGCTAATGGTGATGCCTAAAGTTCGAAATGGGTAGGTGGGTTTACTTTTTGTCCTAAAACTGGAGTGATAGGGTCACCATGAGATTTGTTGGGATTGAAAGGCATGTTCCATTTCTCAGAGCAGCATCTAATCAATACCAGATTGGCAGAAAGTGATATATTATTCGTGATTAGTCACCTGCATCATCTGATACAATGAAGAGTTATCTGCAAAAAAGGAAAACAAAAAAAGGGTTTCCAGAGTATTGGAGAAGTTGTTTATGTAAATGAGGAACAAGACTGCACAAAAGACATTACCTTTGAGAATTTCATCCTCCAATGGGAATGAAGAGGAAAGACTTGGTTCCATTGATAGCAAAGCATGGACTACATGAGTGCAGCTCAGCTGCGCACTGCTTTCCTGTGCATGCTGCAGCAACAGCCGTGACGTTTCACATTGTGTGTGCTCTACCTCTGTGTTCAACATTCTTCATCAGTGATTTAGAGAAGATGATTGAAGCAAGAGCACCTAAACAAGCTTTGTCACAACCACTACTTCCTTAATGGCCACAATTATTCCCACTATCTTATAGGTTCGGTCGTGGGAGGTTTTTGTACCAAACCTTTCATGAAACTGTTGGCCAACACATTTGACTGAAGGTTGTGCAGCAATTTGGGATTTCAGGTCCCCTCGTCTTCACCAAAGAAATTTGGAATTTATTCAGAGTGAAAATGATATCTTGCATTCTTTTGCCAAAAGACCTCGTGAGATTTTTGACATCCACCAACTAATGCTCACAGACTGGACATCCAGCTTAATGTCCATCTGAGCAAGACACACTTTGTGATGGATCGCCCTACCTGCGAAGCACCAATCCGACAGTTTATCGTTGGACCGGCAATCAAATCCAGAATAGACATCTCAAGGACAAGTGTGTTAACTCTGCACTGTCCTTTCGGCGATGATATTTCTGAAAGTTATATAATAAGCATCGATAAGAATTTTATATTGCTTCAGACTATGGAGGAAGAAAATAAATCAGCAATGTCAACTTTCGTGATATCTCAGTAATTGCACAAGCAGTTCAATTAACTTGGGTCATCGATTTGCAGTTATTTTCATCAGATATTGCAATCACTATGCAAGAGATTTGTGAGATTGATCGATCGATTGATCTATTGATCCAAACGGAGAATCAGACCATCAGGGAAAACTGTGTGCCTCCAGAATATTTATTGAGAAGCAGCAAATGCTCCCCATCCTTTAGATTAGGACAGCACCATTGAAGAATACGTGTATGTGGACACATTGAGGCTGGTATTTAGCAAAAGGTTACTACAGTTGTGCATAATGTACAATGTCTGATAGAGAAAGCGTATTCAGCTACAAGTGCTTTCAAAGTGTACCTTTTTAATCGCCAAGCTGCATGTGTGATGTCGCTTCATTAATCGATGAAACAAACCAGGCAATCAGCACATTAACCTTGAGGTCTAACCGGTCATTGAACATGGGATAGCCTGTTGCTTAATAACTTGACAAATAACTTGCAATTTATACCCTGAAAGCATTACACAAGGATACACAAGGAACTTGAATGCAGGAAGGCGTCATTTGGTCCATCAAGCCTAAGCTACAGTCTACACCATGTAAATCCAATAGAATAGTTTATCGAATCGTATCAACTTCATCATAAACTTCACCAAACGTTACCATCACCTTTACCAATCGAATAGTATCCTCAACTTTATCATAAAATAAAATAACAAGCTCAAATGAGCTAAGATCCTCGTCCTCTTAATGATGACGTCATAAAAACGAATATGACGTCATTGTGATGTATCAGGTTTGCGATAAATTACTGTGCTAATGGTTGGCTTGATTGCCGCAAACAAAATTCAAACAGCTTGCCTAGTTTCGGAGATAATGGTATAGGTGATTTCCATTAGCGGCGATATTATGACGTCAACTTTTTTTCTCGGAAGAATTTCCAAAATCGGAGATGGTTACTGCCTACGCGTGGGCTTTCTGCATATACATGGCAAGTTTCACGAAGATCCGATGAAAACTCTGGGTTGTGAAACAAAAAATGTCAAAAAATAGGAATGACGTCATAAAAATTGATATGACGTCATAGTGATGTATCATGTGCAGTAATTCATCTCTGCTAACAGCCCTGTTCGATTCCCGCAAACAGAATTCAAAAAGCTTGCCTAGTTTGGGAGATAATTTTTTAGGTGATTTCCATTAGCAGAGATATTTTGACGTCATAACTTTTTTCTAGGAGGAATTTTCAAAATCGGAGATGGTAACTGTCTGCGCAGGGTATTTTTACATATATATGTCAAGTTTCAGGAAGTTTCGATGAAAACTGTAGGCTGTGAAACAAAAAAGTCCACAAGAAGAAGATGAAAAACAATAACGTGAGTAAGACTTAGGGATCCTCCACGAGGATCTAAAAAACAAACAAACAAGAAAAAGAGCAATCAGATTGCAGACCCTCGCCAGGACTTGTTTTCTATGGTGTTTATGTACTGATGTGTTCCGTAATTAGAGACATAACTAGAACTGCCACTTTATAACTGCTGGCAGTGACAACCGGGTACCAAGACGTCCTGCTTTGATGCACAACCGCTTTGATCGGACACCTGATCCTGACCCATGGCGTCTATTTATTATTCAATTGAATTCAGAATGATATTAAAATAAATTCAATTCAAATCAAATGGAAGACCAAAGAGGCATAGTCTTGCATGGGAGTAATTATAATCAGAAGGAACCCAAACAAGCAAAGAGCAAAGATTAAGTCATCAGGAGGAACCTGGATAGGATTCGCATTTCAACTGTTTCTCCTCTACCCTCAAACCCATCCAGGCACAGCCAAGTGAGCCTTATTGAAGAAAAAAAAAACATAATATAAATAAATAAATAAAAAGTACCCAGCTAAAAAAAAATCAAATAATTCTGGCTGCCAGACTATGCACCCGATCAGGTTGAAATTTAAAATATATACTGTATTCTGCATCACTACACGATCATAATTGTGAAGTTTCACTTCGATTGATTAAGCACTTCAAGAGAAAGAATATTTTTGAAAGTTTTTTGCCCAATACAATATGGCGGCCAGACCACGTGACTTATCAATTATTCGTGAATACCATGGTGGCCCCAAGACTTGGGGAACATTTGTGTGAAGTTTCCCCTCGATATGTGCAGCTGTTTTGGAGAAGATTTTTTTATGCGTTTTAGGGTAAATCCAATATGGCTGACAAACCATGCGACCCATGACATCATCACGGATAGGCAGTCAAACGTGTAAAATTTCACCTCGATCTGTTGAGCCGGTTCAGAGAGGAAGATTTTTGAAGTTTTTTTTTGAACAACATGGCTGCCGAATCACGCGACCGATGACGTCATCAATTTCTTTTCTGTGGATCATTTTATCCCAAGATGACCCTCCAAAATTTTCATAGTCGTCACATGTAGAGTTCTACATCCGCAATTATGACGTCATAAAAAAATCACATTCTCCATGAGGAGTACTTGCCCATGTGCCAAGTTTCATATTTTTTTCCTGGGTGCGGTTTCAGAGATACAGAGGTCCAAAGTATTTCCATTTTTCCAACATGGCAGCCACACCACATGACCTATGACGTCAATATTATCAATAAAATACTACATGAGTAGTTGCTCCTATGGTGAAAATTTTGTCTCAATCTGACAAGCAGTTGCAGAGAAAAACACTTCTTCATGAAAGTCCCCGTCGTGTCCATCTTGTTTACCCCGTGAAACCCCGTCCCATCCCTCTCCCTTCCACAGATCTCCTCATGCCTCTGTTATCCACTGTTTTTTCCTTCCCTCTCCCACCCCTCTTGTCTCCTGCTCCCTTTGTGCATTTCTGTGTGTCAGCTCTCATATGAGCCTCGACAGTGTATACAATAAAATAAAAAACTATAGTTCTGTGTGGACAAACAAACAGACAGATAGATACAGACAAAAAACAAACAAACAGACCCAAATGCAATACCCTCTCCTCCGGCGACGGTAACTAGAACGACATTCGGTAGAGCGCATAGCTCCGTCAGGCTAAACAGTTTATGTTTTGTATCCCACTGATAGATCGGACCTGAATGCGGACCTGAACCAAAATCGAATCGGCTTGTTCTTGTCACCTTAACCAACTCATCCACCTAGTTTTGGCATAAAACGTCCACAACTTTTTGAAATATTATGCTATATGCTGTTTTTGGCCCATCTTTCAATGGTGAAAAATCACTTAAAAAAATTAATAAACCCGTGTCTGGATTCGGATTCGGATCTTCACCAAAATCAAATCGATTAGTCCTTGGAAAAGTCCGAACTTGTCTGCCAAGTTTCGTCCGCATCCGCCCACAAGTTTTTGATATATTGTGTTGTACGTCGGTTTTAGCCCGATAGACCACTCGATGGTGAAAAATCACTTTAAAAATTATTGGAATCGGACACGAATCTTCAACCGAATCGAATCGATTCTTCGTTTGTCAGACACCCAACCTGTCCACCAAGTTTTGTCCGAATATGTCCACAACGTTTTGAGATATCGTGCTATGAATCGTTTTTGATCCAATCTCGAAATGGTGAAGAATCAGTTTAAAAATTATAGTATCCAGATCCAGATCTTCACCAAATTCTAAATGATTCGTCCTTGTCGCACACCAAACCTGTCCACCAAATTTCGTCTGAATCCATCAACAAATTCTGAGATACCCTGCTCACAGACAAACAAACAGACAGACAAACACAGGGGTGAAAACATAACCTCTGTCCACCTTCAGTGGCGGAGCGGTTTAAAAAAAACAAATAAAGGGCCTTGTCTTGTGTGCCAGGCACACAAGCAAAAGAGACTTGGGGGCCTGTCACGCATTTCTTGTCCCCACTCCTCCCCACACCCACCTTTTGAAATTTGGTTGTTAGGTTGCGATTTAATCTGGTGTTGGTGTAGCACAGGTACGATGGGCCGAATGGCCTCCTCCTGCGTCAAATTTCCTTGTTTAACTTCAAGTCAGTGGGTGGGTGAGGGGTGGAGGAGTGAACATGAAAACAGTGGAGCAAGGACAGACGTAATCACCATGATGTGTTATACACAAATATATTATATTGTTACTGTTATGGAAAAAAGGACCCTGGAGAGTTGCATCCAACACAAAAGAAACCTTCAATTAGATATTTCATTAGTAAGTGTGCTTAGTCAGATCCCATCTTTTCAGAACAGGGGATGGGGAAGATGCATTGGGTGGGTTTAGCAGCTCTTTCTCTCTATGTGATTTCCATCTTTCCATCCATCAATCCACGCATCCATGCCTCCATCAAAATTCCTCACCCTTTAGCTCCTGAACCTCTATCCTCCGTGCTTCCTGAAAAGCCTTCACCCTTTACCTCTCAAACCCCAAACTGGTTAAAGAACCATACTTCATTTAAATCCATATCTATCCATTAGTTCCTCAAACACATTCAAATCCCACCCACCCCCCCCCCCACCCACACACCTTTCCCACAGCACAAATTAGGCAAACAATGCAGCAAACCACATAGCACACACATTACAATCATATTACAAGTCAATTCCAGAACTGGAAATAACCCTCGCTGAAGCAACACTGCAATCGATTTTTCAAGAAGCTCTTCACTGCAACGCTACCATAGTCGACCCCTTCAAAAGATGATGAGCGCAAGCTAATGAGGATGCACCCACAGGGTCAGAGACCATGTGGAAACCCTTGCTCCCTGGAGCTATGCCTCACGTGAAGTCAGAGAGTGTTGCACGACTTTGTCATCCCCCCCCACCCCCTTCAAGGCCTGGGAAAGATAAAAGGCAGCCAACCAGAGCTGTTCTTTGCTGCTGATCTGCATGCTGGGGACCCTTTCATGAAGTAAGCTGCCTGCATTTTCATGCCAAGAGACTGCTTTCCAGGACAAGCTGTGCTAGGCTGAGACAAGCTGTGTTGTGCTGATTCGAGCAGGAACGAGGCCCGAGAATGTTTGACGCCACGAGGTCCATGGAGTGCAGCAGTAACTCCATAGTGAGTTACACAATCTTTTCATTTTTTCTTCAAGAACCCCTAATTCATCTATTTGAGACACACAAAGAGTTATCAATGTTCCAAAAGAGGTAATGATTGACCTTTGTCCCAGGTGGACGAGGCATTGACTCGCACCTCACACATTTTCCTGTAAGCTTACAGTGCACACGCTGCACCTCTCCTTACACAGAGCAACCACACACCACCGCCTTCCTTCCCTTACCTTCCCTCAACTATGGGATCAATGCAAGCCTGCCTGCTTGCGTATGGTGAGCAAGAGGCCGCATTGAAGCCTCATATCGCCTCCATTTCCTTGTTATTTCTCTATACTTTTTCCCAGATGATTGTGGCATGCCTGTCTTGTGTCCTAAAGTAAGATTAAGGGGCTTTTATGTGTTCAGGGATAATTGCTTTATCTGTGACACTGCATTTGGCTTCAAACATGCTCAGTTGTCTCTTTTCGTTCATTGTTTTGAGATGGCGTGTACAAAATAATCAGACGGGAAGTTGTGCCCCATTAATTTGCAACAATAGATGGCCAACACCCATCTACGGTTTCACTTGGCCGTTCCTTAATAAGTCGACGAGGTGGGATGTTGAGACACGGTTCCCCTGTTGATATAACTAGTTCACCAAGTGAGGTAACGTGACGCTGGGCGCGAGGACCCTGCTCGAGCTAGTTGTCCCAACCTGCATCCACGGTTGCCTCACAACCTGTTGGGTCATGGAGTTATCCGTGGCTTGTGGCTTCAGGGTTGGCAGTGGAGTGGCAGGTCCTAGTAACCCCCTTGTGAACCCGCACATGCACCGGCAACGCGTAACAATATAACAAAAATATATCATATTATTATTTCAAATTTGTAAAATAGTTTTTTGTTTGATTATTTTTGGGAGGGGGAGAACAGGCTTGTAAGGTGAGGAATGAAGAAACACAGGACAGTACATTCACCTTTTGAGGAGACCCTTTCACAGACATTGCAACCATGACACAAATATACAATCACCCATCGATATCTCAGCTACCTACCATTACCAATGTCCATGTACCGCTCTATCCCCAATTATTTAGGTAACTATCCACTTCAAACTAAAACTTATATTATAACTATGAGCCAGACCATTAATTTCATAGATAAATATATTCGGTGCCGCAATCGAAGAGCAATGAATGAGCAAGCGTGTTGAAATTTCACAAGCTACAAAATTATTTCTTCATTTGGTGAACTCGATAACGAAGTCTGGTAACTGAAAACAAATTTTGATGCAGTATATATCGAGGTGGTCGCAAGCAGAAAGGGCAGTTTTAACACGTCGAGTTAAATGACATCATTAAAGAAGCGATAACATCTTGTGAAATACCCGTCTACACTTTTGTCAATAAAATGGTCGCAAAAAGCAAAAAGTGATTCAAAGCAGAAGTTTTTCAGAAATTTTCACTCTCTTCGACCGTGTTCGATCTGCTTAAGATAGGGATGCCACGTTTTCACTGGAGCATTCAGACATGATTTGAGTTGAATCGGAAAGAGAATATCAAGGGATTACCTAGATTCTGTAATATGCAATAAAAACATGGAGCTTAACTGTAATGGGTCTCCAACTTTCCATGGTCTTCTAAATTCTTTCATTCTCCCTATCCTTCTATATCATTCACAAAAACATTGGTTGCTATTGAGACGGCATCACAAAAATAAATCTAACCAAATTTGTTTTTAACTTTCAAAACTTAAAAACTTTAATTTAAAAAAAAAAAACAAAAAAAAAACTCAATTTTAGAAATTGGAAATTGGTGAATTAGCGAAATGTGGCACATATGTTCTCATACATTTTGCACTTTTCCATTGAGCACCCACCACAGGAAGTGACATGGAGATGTAGAGAAGGCAACAGTCAGCTAGTTTGTTCAGTTCGACCAAGGGCAGCAGTATCAGTGCAAAAGACCAACCAGAAAATTTGTTTTGTTCCACCTCGAGTCATATAAGGACAGGCCATCCACTCTTCTGTATCATCAAAGATCTGATATAATATATCAGCGACGACACATTTATTATTGCATTTTAAAATCCAGCCATGGACAACCCAACATTGAATCAACGCTGCCTCATAATTATTGTATCCTTGGTGGTTCAGACACTGAATTAGAAGAACCCATGCCAATCAACAATTACTTAATGAAAAGGCCAGAACATTTGAACTATCTGTAGAACACAAACAAATCAGCCACAGTAAGGGCTAGTAGGATAGCTGAGAGATATGCATGCGTGCCTCCGGTTCTGAGCTATCCAGCCTGGTTTCTAATCGCAGTCCAGCTATGAACTGTTATCCTGGTGTTTCGCAAGCAAGGCCATTTACCAATTTCTCTGCCATCCGTCGGATGGATGTTCAACTGGACATCCCTTCTGTTCGCTTTAATTAGTGAACATTAAAGATCTCATGGTGTCCTTCATGAAGAGTTGGCAGGCTATCGCTGGCACCCTGGCAAAATCCCGCATTCCGGCTATAACCTCGAGGGGGCATTGTATCAGTGGCAAAGCCAAACCCCCCTCGGCCAATAATGCTACTTACAACCCTGTGCTGCATGTGAAAGAAGAAGTAGTAGAAACAAAAAGCAGCAAAGTGCATTGGTTGAACAGTTAGGAATATGTGTCACAGTTTTGGTGGAGAACGGTAGTGGATTTAAATTGTGAAACAATGGTACGGTAATGGATTTGAATTATGAGACAACATTGTGTGCGAGACCAAATGTGCCACTTCACTGTTGCAGGGGCCCAATGGATCAAATGTCATAGGATGAACAAGCCAACTAGTAGCCCTTTATCTTTGCAGTTTATCTCTCAGTCTTCATCCAAATCATAAAACTGGGAGGTACAATATGTCATAGCAACAACTGCCGTTTGGTCATGTTATACCTTGTTCACACCTAAATCAGTCCCAGGTCAAGGTGCTCCTCCATTACCTTTACACCCCACAGAACACCGACTTCAGTGTTGGTCACTGTATGGGATGGAGCAGTCCAAAACAGGACAGTCAAAGCTGATGTAATTATCTTGTATAATGCAATCACTTAAATGTTAAGTGCTAAGGGTGTGAAATAATAATTTCATTGCAATTGTGGCCGTTTGATTATCTATAAAATTGGAGTCCAAACAGCATTCTTTCTTTTCAAAAAAAACTGCACCCCCACTAACATTTTATCATGTTTGGAACTGCCTACTTGTTAGTCTTGCCTCACGCTCAAATGATCCTCTGCAATTATAGCAGAAATTCTCATATCTGTATGTCTCCAGATTGGCTTGCATATTCTTGCAACCCCAAACTGGCAGTAATTCATTGACCTACTCACCCTTCCACACCACACAAGTCCACAATTTTGTGTTATCAGAAAAGAAGCAGAAAGCAACCATGCCTTTTTGTACACTAAATCCAGGCTTAAGGAAGAGTGAGGGTACAGAGGATAAAATGGCAATCTACTGACAGTGGTTCCACAGTTGCACACAACATGCGAGGCAAAATACGGAGGGAAAAAGTGGGTAGAGAGGAGGGGAAGGAATAATAACCTAAAAAAAAGAAGGCTTGGTTAAGTAAGGTTAATGGGGGCATAAAAGATTGTGGGTGGGGATGGGAATGACACAGGATGGTGGTGCATCAATTGCTTAAAGCCCTGAAGTTAAAAATGCAATTGAACCGTTTCTGGGAGGAAGTTCCACATCTGGGAGAAAATAATAAATTGTCCCCACTTTGAAGGTTGTTTATGAGCTATTTGTTTTTTTTAACCTTCCCAAGGTCGTTTGTTCATGCCTGATCCTTTAAATGCTGAGCATCAAGCAAGGAAGCAGTCTGTCAAATTTACATTTAAAGTCTTTGGTGTGACTCAGCTGGGGTCAGAATTGAACTTCTGACCGCCTGAGACTCAGAGCAGATGCTCTAACTGTCATGCAACTGAGTCTGCTAAGTTTTAAATCGAAATCTTTAAGACTGCTGCCTTCAGCACAACTTCAGCTGCTTTGTATGCCAGTCCTGTGTCCAAATCAACACACAAAGGATGTATATCTCTACATCACCACCCCCAACCCCTTCCCAACCTCAAAAAGTTAACATTTTTCATTTTATTTTCACTCTATAAATATATATTTTCATCACCTTTATAAATGAATAAGCCAAACATAGAGAACCTCAATTCTAAAATCCTTTAGTCTGTCTGTAAATATTCCCCATTACTGCATTTTCCGTCTCCCACTCCTCCTTTCTGGAGTACTGAGTGTACTTTGCACCCTTGATTTGGCTGAAGCAATACACACATAATACTTCCATTTGAATCAATCAACCTGCATGCCGACATTTAATCCCATGAATAGCCGAACTAAAAAGATCAGATTTAGGCAGCACACAACCTAAGTCGTTGTTGATATGATGTGCCTCTCATCTCACACATATCTAACATGTCTGATAGGCATTATCCAAATTAATTATTTCCCTCCAGGGATTATCAATATAATCTGAATTGTGGGAAACATGACAGGAACTCAAAACACACACACACACACGAAATGGAAATAATTTAATGGGGTACAGGACAAAAAGTTGGAAATCCCAGACGAATATAGACGATAAACTCGAGTTCATAGTACATTTTACCCCTCGCAGTCTTGAGACATAAGGACATGGGCAGGGTCTGAGAGCAGCAAATTTGATTGGTCGTAATGACATAAAATGCCATAATATTTTGTCCATGTACTGCTAAATGAAAGGGTTTTGAAAGTGCCAAAAACTGGATTTTTGTTCTAACGTGTTCAACTACATAATTAATTTTTCAGAAGTTTACCACCGTTGATGCAGTGTCTTTCACACCACCTTATTTAAGACGTCACACGAGTTCTTCATGTTTGTTGTTTGTGTCCTTTATGACGTCCTTGGAAATGTAAACTTCTTGTGTGGAATGATTTTTAATTTTGTTTCACTGCCAGACTAGACAGGCAGATCGTAAAACAAGAAAATTATCTCACTCCTCTCTGCACATACGTGATCAGTTTGAATTCAGAGCCAAAGTACTGCTAAACTGCAGGTTCGTTTTTCGATTCATGTTCCGATTTGTGTTCAAAATATAACATTCAATTGAAATCAAGTTGTTCCTCGATCATAAACTGACTTGTAGACAGACAAACAGACAAAGTAAACCACAAAACCCATCCACACTGAATCAGATAAGATAATGATGGCTGGCAGGCAGGTAGCTCACGAGGGCAGACATCCTTCCACAGACACAGGCCATGCGAGATAATGCGAGCAGTCACCAAAAGCTCCAACTTTACGAGAGACACAAGTGCTCAAACTTATGCTCTTATAGGCCTGGGCCTCTTAGTTGTTGCCCCCTTGCTGCATGGGCCATTGGCGAGCTATTTTGCTCGCTGACGCTCAGAGGTGACAATGCTAGAAGGTGCACCTGTTTCCAGCAAGACATCAGAGGCCGGAGCTTCCTCCCCTTCCCCAAGGTGTGAGGAGAGGGGAAGAGGTAGATCGGTGTGCTGCAATGTGGATGTGGGGAAGGCCCTGAGCCTCTCTCCCACCACCCCCTGCCTGGTTCAACATGAGAGACATATGACAGGACATCCTTAACCTCTCTAGTCTAAAGTTGGAAAGGGCCCACCTCTCCCATGGGCCATTCACCATGCAGTTTTCTCTAACACGTACTTATTATTTGTTTAAATGTTCTATAAACCACACCAACATTAACAGCTTGTTCAGGCCTTAAAATCTAACTACAGACCAGATATGTCAACAAGTCACTTTATCCAAGTCTCAAGTAAGTCTCAAGTCTTTGAGGGATAGTCTCAAGTCAAGTCTAAAATCACCGTAGCATTACTTCAACTTGTGTCAAGTCCCACATTTACTTATAAACCTTGTACACAAGCCACCAAGGAATCAAGGCACAGGGTTTCAGTGTGTGTTCTGAAAAGCTGTTGAACTCTAGTTTTTATTTGTCAACTTCATACAATGGAATTTTTTTGCTTTGTTCCCAGCAAAAATTAATTTATGTTAAATTTACTTCTCATATCTAGTGTATTGAACATATGTACATGAGACGAGTCAGTAACCTCAGCTTATGTGCTTAAATTGTTTATACATGGAACCAAAGCATCCAATGTGGAATTGGAAAGGAGATATAAAAAAAATTTACTTATGTATTATTATGCATGTTCAAATGAAATTTATAAATCAGGAAGGAAGGTGGGACGCTCGGGAATTAGGAAGGGGGTAGTATGCTGTGAAAGCAGAACGAGGGTGTGACAATTGGGAAAAATTAAAAGTATAACTTATTAACTTCACTTTATGTCTTTTTAACATAAACCATACTTTTTATGTTTTCCTTTTAAAAAGATAAGTCGTGATATGATATACAATCATTGATGAAGTTTAAATAATCCAAGTCAAATTGCATTTAGATCACCACAAAGTCATTATATCTGATTGGGATGTGCACGGGGCCAAGTTTCTCAGATCTTATATGAATGTCGATGACATGTTTTGAATGAAGTTGTGCTTCCCACGGTGGTAAGCTGGTGTTTGGCACTTTGACATGGTTTGCTCTGTGCTTGAGAGTGGACACTCCCTTTAACCCTCATTGGAGAACAAACGGTATGTGACCCGGTGACAGTGAGCGCTGCTGATGTGTTGCATATGTACAGCATACACGTACAAGGTACATGTTGCCATTGACTGAACCGTGCATATTGACGACTGAAAATTATTTACCATATATTTTCAACCCTGTTTTAACTCGATGTTTATTCAATGATTATTATTTTCCGAACATTGTGAACAAGTTATGATAACCTCAAGTCGCAAAATCCCCAAACACCGAGTCCGAGTCACAAGTCAATTTCATCAAGTTGCAAGATTTTGTGACTCTAGTGCGACTCAAGTTGGAGTCGCCAACTCGAATCGCAAACTCTGCTACAGATCCATACTCCATAAATGTAACAGTATTAACAAGCCTGTATTTTACAAGCCTGCCCAAAGCAGAATGAAGTGATATTTTAATTACTTTTTTTTTTATCCTTTCTTTGGATTATGAATATAAATTTTTCTGTTCACTTGGCCTTACACAGCACACTTAAGTAGTTTCTTGTTCATCACTCGACAGATGTATGCTAACACATTAGTTACACATTGTAGGGTTCAAGAACCCTAGCCACATATATTATTTATATATCCATAGGCAAGGTTCGTTGAAGAGCTAGGACACAGAACAGATCAGGACACAACATAACAAAGGGAACAGCAGGAAAAAGGGGAAATGCCAACAGGGAGAAAGTACATCGAGACGGACAAACAAGGGATGCAGGTAACGATGAGTGGAGGTGAGCAGTGGTCCTGGATTTCGGCAGTTTCATGAGGAGGGGGTTGCTGGTGGACCGTGTGTGCCTTGCAGATACCTGGGGGGGGGAGGTGGGGAGGTGGGCAGACAAATCATTGCGCGGGCAAAGAGTCGGGTCAGGTCAGGTATGGGAGCATGCGCCGGAGCAGTGCGTCGCTGCGTCCACTTTCCACCGGTACTGAAAGGGCCTCCGTCTGGCCATCCCCAAGGCAGATGCCTGGCCAATCCCCATCTCCTTGAGATGTTGATCAATCTGCGACAACCATGAGGCACGTGGTCGGCCCATCGACCTCCTCCACTCATGAGGCTCCCTCACTGAAAGAATCTGGTGAGCAGGATCGGCATCAGGAAAACGAACCACATGTTCATGCAGCCGCATCTGAGAGTCCGTGAGGCAGAGAGTGCAAGACCAGAAATGAGGCGGAAGAAGACAGCGAAACCACCAACCTGTGGGTAATTGCGAAGTGATGGGCTCATTGACTCAGCTTCATCGGGGGACATTTCAATGATCTTGAAAACCTTGGTTTCCATGGTGTCAAGCGGCGCAATATGTGAGGCATGGCAGCCAGCCCAGTGGGGAGAGCAGTGTTCCATTAAGCTGTGGACAAAAGCCTTGTAGGTGAATGGGAGCTAAGGTGCACCAAGGAGGGACTTTGCATGACAGAGGATGCCCAATCAGCGTCTCGCTTTGGAGGCCAACTTTGAAATGTATCTTGCCCAAGAAAGATCATGGCTGAGAGTGAGACCCCAAGAGTTTGAGTGACTGAAACTATTTGAGAGGGTTGTTGAGAAAGTAAATGGGAAAGTTTGCAGAATGGTCCTTTTGGAAAGAGAGTGTGAGTGCGTGGGATTTCTCACGATTTAAAGACATGTTCCAAGTGTTTGACCAGTGTGTGATTTTTTTTTCAAGGTCTGAGGAGAGGGAAGAGGCTGCTGCTTGTCTGTCAGAAGGAAGAGAGTTGTCATGGCAGAGAGTGGAGTCATTGGCAAAGAGAAAAAAGGATTTTCCTGAGAGTCAGTGAGATCATTGATGAAAATTATGAATAAGATGTGACCAAGAACACGACCTTATGTTACTTCAGCCTTGACAGGGAGAGAGCCACATGACTATGAGACACAGCTTCTGTTAAGAGCCACATGGCTTTGAGAGTGGAGGAAGTCAGTAATCCAAGAGTGGAGTTGGCCTTGGATTCCCCAGGCAGCCAGGTTGGACAGCATGGCAGGATCACAGACTGTATCAAAAGCTCGAAATATGTCCAGAGAAATGGCCCTGATCTCATGTCTGATATTGAGGGCCTCCATCCATTGTTGGGAGAGTAGAAGCAGCATATCCAAGGTAGATTGACCAGGTCTGAATCAGAAATGGTGATCAGAGATTAGGCCGTTTGAGAAAAGGAATGATATTGTCATGGAGCCGGCGGTTAACGTTAATTCCCCCCCCCCCAACCGACCCAAATTGTGGTGACGGGCGGTTAACACCGCCAGTCGAGATAGCCGAGCGATTCTCCTTCAGAGGCGGACACATTGGACCTCAGAGATTGTAATGCGTGCGGAAAGGGCAAAGCGTGGGACTGGTGGAGCGACGGAGGCATGGGAAAGCACAGCACAGGGGGGTTTATATTCGAACCCCATGACAAATACACAGATACAGCAACCTTTAATAACTGCAGAATTTAATGAAAATAGACAAATATTTACAAGGTACAATAATTCAGATATCATAATAATCATGAGATAAATTAAACCTAAAGTCGAGGCACCTCTACAAACAGACTTAAATACAGACAAGGGGAAACACAATAAAAGAAAATCCTTCCTTTATTCTGGCACTTAGCTTGGTCCAGGGATGGTTTTTGTACAACTTGGAATCAAGGCACTTCATCCTGCATGTGTGGACGCTCCCACAAAAAATGGTGCCGAGCTGCTCTCTCACAGCGGGAAAACGTACGTCAAGGCGATTTGTGAGCGGTATTCAACGCAAAGGCTCAGAAATCCCATGCAGCTGCTCCGTGCATCGCTCATCCTCACCGACCCACTGTTTGACATACACAAGGCTCCGAGGTCCATCTCTCATGACCCAACCAAGAGCCAATGGCCAACGCCTTGCTCAGTACTCGTCAATTCGTCAAGCCAATTCACCTCAGCACGAATACGAGAATCGTGCCGTCTTCTTCATATGTCGAAAGAAAGCCAGCCGTAAAACCCTGTTCTTACAGGCTATGTTAGCTACGTTCTCTCTCCTTGCTATGTTCTCTCTCGACCGCATGCGTCCCTCACTCCGAACTCATCCAACAAAGCAAACGTCCTCGCTCCCGATCTCTCGTTGACATCACAATGAACAACAGTTCCACCTCCAGAAGCTTGCTTGCACAAAACCCGAGAAGGTGGAGCCTCTCTGTCTGTTCAGCATGCCTGGCTCATTTGTTGTTATCATTGTGGTTATTATAAAAACGAGTACGGGCCTGTAGGTGAGTGCCAGTATGTGCAGCCCTCTCTCGCCCCCTCTCTCTCGCCCCCCTCTCTCACCCCCCCCTCTCGCCCCACACTCTCATCCCCCCTCTCGCCCCACACTCTCATCCCCCTCTCTTGCCCCCTCTCTCTCACCCTACCCTCTCGCCCCCTCTCTCTCCCACCCTCCCCTCTCTCTCCCCCTCTCTTGCCCCCCTCTATCCCCCTCTCTTGCCCCCCTCTATCCCCCTCGTCTCGTCCTTCCTCTCTCCCCCCTCCTCTCTCGCCCCCACTCTCATCCCCCCCTCCCGTACCCCTCTCTTGCAGATATTGGTCGACAGATAAATGGCCATAACTTGGGAACTGCTTCTCCCATTAATATCAAACCTCGAAAAGGCACATCCGCGGGTCCCCAGCAATATTCCTGGCAAGTTTCAATCAGGTTGGATCGTCACTCATGCAAAAAATAAATAAATAAATAAATAAATATTAATTGTGACGTCATTCGTGACGTCATAGCACCATGTCTTATCATTGGTCGACAGATTAATGGCCGTAACTTGGGAACCGCTCGTCCGATCGACATCAAACCTTGAAAAGGCACATCTGGGGGGTCCCTGGCAATATTCCTGCCAAGTTTCAATCAGATCGGACCAGCGGTCGTCGAGAAACGGCGGTCGCAGACAAACAGACCAACAAACAGACAGACACACACACAGAGATTGCTGGAATTATAGATAGATGTACTTCTTTCATGGTTTGTAATACAAAAACATAGGGAAAAGTCACAGGGGGGCAATTACATACTGGGGGAACTTATCCTAAATCCCTATCTAATTGACACCGCACCACCCCCATATAGTGACACGTAACACTTAAGCTCGCAGTTTCCCTTCTTAATTACATTGAGATGTCTCCTACACATCCACAGACAAAACAACTCTATTCAATCCTAATGTTCCGATGAAATTCCTCCATCTACCCCCACAACCGTAACAATATTATGTTAACTGCGATGATGAAGTCCATGACCTTGCTGATGAATGGAAGTTAGCTAATTTGTCTGTTGTTAAGAGGATCCATTTTTTGCACCTTTTTATGTGATGCTGTGATGTTGGCTCATTTCCAAGCAGATGGAAGATGATTGGGGGTAAATGACAGGATGGAAATGGCAAAGAGAGGAAGTGCAAGAGCAGCAGAGCATGTTTTTAGGACACGTGACCTGATGCTGTCTGGTCAAGTTGCAGAGTCAGAGTCGAGAGTGCCAGAAACTTTTCCACCTTTTCAGGCACAAACGATACATAATCCAGGAGCAGTTGGATATGACTGGGAAAGGTGGGGGGGTAGGGGGGAGAGAGAGAGAGAGAGAGAGAGAGAGAGAGAGAGAGAGAGAGAGAGAGAGAGAGAGAGAGAGAGAGAGAGAGAGAGAGAGAGAGAGAGAGACAGAGACAGAGACAGAGACAGAGACAGAGAGAGAGAGAGAGAGAGAGAGAGAGAGAGAGAGAGACAGAGACAGAGACAGAGAGAGAGAGAGAGAGAGAGAGAGAGAGAGAGAGAGAGAGAGAGAGAGAGAGAGAGAGAGAGAGACAGAGAGAGACAGGTTTGGGACACAATATTTTGAAGCAAACAGAATTGAGGCATTTGGCTTTCTCAAGAGCGGAATCAGTGGTGCCATTTGAAGTGACGGAAGGGATGGAAGGGGAGCATACACCAGAGACAGACTTAATAAGGCACCACCAGGTTTTCGAGGAGGGATACAAGTTTGAAAACTCCTTGAGATTTGACAGATGTGTGTCCACTCTCAGTTAGCCAGAAAACATCACTTTTTGTAGGCTTTGTGGAATGATATGAGATCGCCTTCGGTTGGATTTGCCTTCCAGGAGGAGAATGCCAGTTGTTTTAAAGCAGCTGCATCGTCACAAGATTCAGAGTACCGAGAGTGGAAGGGTGGGTAAGATAACTGAAGATGAGATGGGATGAATTTGTGCATTCGAGAGAGCAGGTTTCTACGGAAGAATTCCCAGGCTTAATTAATATCAGGGATGGTAGATATAGGAGACCCTTCCTGACATCTGATGGCTGCTTGCAGTCCGTGCCAGGTTGCTTGTGTGAACTGCCAGACTCTCTGGCATTGAGGCTGTTCTCTGCAGATGGCTCGAGAGATGTTGACCTTCACAAGCACCTGATCAGATGAGCCAATTGGGGCAGAGGAAGAGCAGGATACATTGGCAGGAAAGCTGGTCATCACCAAATCCAGAGGTGAAGATTTGCCATTGGGAGAAAATTAACGGATCGAGTCAGTTCTATGGGGTCACCGAAGATGTTTGCAGAAGCCAAATGACCCTCCTTCCGATTTCAATGCAGTATATTGAAATACAACTTAATTCATTGGAAACTTGAATCAGGAATATTTACTGTTATGTTGTATAAAAACAACAGAGCACGTGTTTCAGTATACATCACAATTTCCTTCGAGGCACCGCATTTCTCACTATTCTGCACAAAATATGTTCAAACTTTTGAGACTGCAAACGTCACTGCCCTCAATGGTCTCCATTTAAGTTTATAATTTTGGGAAATAGTGCACGCAAAAACTTTTCCAATGAGACAGAAGAGTCAAAAAATTGACAACTCCCTCTAAGGAATGACTCATCGAGTCATCGACTATTGTGATCCATTCTCTTTCCCCAATCATTAAGTCTTGTGGAAGCACCAGACCGTCCAATTTACACCCCTACCCCCTTTTTTACCCACACATGGCAACAACCACAATTGTGTTTGTATTCTTTGGGTGTGCAATATCAATAACAGTGATGCACACTATAAATGAACCGTAAATTTTATGGTAAAAGTATTAGCAACTACAGTATATTGCTCGTATCTCACCATAAAATGTTTGGCCAATCCAAACATGATGACCTGCTTGGCTAGGCCACGTGTCACAACATGAAGGAGGCTGATTGATGATCATGCTGCAGGATGTGGTAAATTATTCATCCTTTATTCATCAAGCACAACTGAAGGAGAGAAATAAACCTGGGAGAAAATCTCAACACTGTCGGTAGAGCACCATGACCCTCAGCATATGACAGCAAAACGGGAAACATTATGTAGACTGCCACACCACAAACCACAAAACGGCTTGTTACAGAATTGGGCTCCAGAAATGGGGATCTCAAGTAATGCAATTTTATTCATTCTTTATTTAAGGAATGGAAAGTTACTGAAACAGAATAGTTTGAAATAATTGTAAGAGAGAAAGACAGAAGAATAATAAGATAATAATACCATTCCTTTTGTGCTGTAAAGACACATAGAGCTGCCGAGGCAGTTTAATTGGCAAGGAGTACAGTCCCGGACGGGTCACCACTCTCACACAGGCTACCCCGAATGGTTATTACCCGAGTACACTGATACTCATTCCGTCGACCTCGGAAGAATGACAAGCTGAGTCAACCCCACCTGGTGTTAATTCAACGGTTGCCGGGGCTCAAAATCAGGAACCCTTAGGTCCCAAGCCAACCACCTTAACCATCAAGCCAACAGCAGGCTTAAGATAGAATAAACCAGGAGGTATTTCTTCTTCTTCTTCTTCTTCTTCTTCTTCTTCTTCTTCTTATTCCTCTTATTCTTTTGGATGCAGAACCTGTCTGCGGGTAGCATAATTTTCTGTGGGCACAGCTGTGTTGCTTATACAGTGCTCCCTTGTATGCGAGAGGAAGAATTTGAAATTTGGTGAGAGTGCCAGCAATAGCTCAGATACTCTTCGTGAAGGACAGCATGGGATATTTAAGGTACACCAACTAATGCGAGTAGACAGGATGCCTTGTTTAACGTCCACTAGAGAGATAGCACACACACATTGATGAATCACTCTGCCTGCAAAAACACCAAGATGACATTTTATAGCTGGGCCACTATTCAATCCCAGGCGAGACAGCTGAGAGGCGAGTGTGCGCACCTCCGGGAGATCCTGCTAGCCCAGGAGGATTTTTGCATTTGAATTACAATCCTCATGCTGGTCTGATATTAAAATAATCTGGGAATTTTCAAACAATTCCAATTTTGTCTCCAATAGCTCTCACAGACAATTTTTTTTAACAACTATGTTCTCAAAAAAAAAAAAAACCCACACAACAACTTCTCAAATTCTGTCTGGCAAGCCTTTGATTGTTTTTCCCAATTATATGTTATATTCAGGGCAGTAATAACGGACTTCACTTAGATGCCCAAGATAATTTAAAACGTCGTTGCCGTGGCCGTGTTGACTTTTCAAGATCGTACCTCCAGGGACATCACTATCGCAGAAACCAACTATGCAACAGTAATATTACTGGATTGGAGGAGAGTAAAGAAGAGAAGTGTTGGGATGGTAGTTGGGGTCTTTCACTTGGAAAGAAAATGCATGGATTGATTTCCCTGGAAATAGTGGGACAGATAACAGCAATTTTTGAGAGGAATCGTGCAAATGAGGATACAAGTATCAAATTTGGCACATTTGTTCTCCAGGGGATTCTAATCAAATCTGCCTGATTGGCCATTTGAAAATCCAAATTTTGAAGAAAAAAAAAACCTTCAAAAAAGTCAAGATCACGAATCGATGTTGGATGCTGGCTGAGATTGGTGACTGTTTCAGAAACATCATCAAAGACGTTCCAAGTCTGCCATGCAGTTTTCTTCCCTTTACCGCGGAAGGCAGACACGACGTCACATCCAGCGAATGCATGGAAGTATGGGATCCCTCGAGCTTTCTCAGGCCCTATTGCAGAAACTACCTCATCGACTGGAATCCATCGTGCCTTGGCTCCTTGGCCAAAGGCAATCCAACATGTTCTCAAGATCTAGTTCCTGTAAGGATGGCAGTACAGATATTGCTATGACTCGTACGTCCGTGTCATTAGCCTTAATGATAATGGACTTGCTACCATCCGCCGTTGCATCCCTGGCGTGTACAAATATTCGAGCGTCAGCTTCTTCATGACAACATGGAGACACAGCATCCAGTGACTTCCTTGTGTTACTAATGGCATCTTCTCCTATTGTGACAATGGCTGTGCTTGTCGTCTGTGCTTCACACATCTTTTCCGCAAGG
This sequence comes from Eptatretus burgeri, assembly GCF_056783735.1. NCBI lineage: Eukaryota > Metazoa > Chordata > Myxini > Myxiniformes > Myxinidae > Eptatretus > Eptatretus burgeri. Next base: position 44,220,961 of record NC_140968.1, read on the forward strand.
AAGTGAAACAGCTCAGTCTTGTTGCTGTCATCTCGAAGAAAGCTTCTCCAGTTACTTGGGGTCTTACTGGTTCCTGTTACTCTTCTTCTGATTCCTTGCCCCCTTTTCGACCTTGCCTCGGACTTCAGACTTGACTTCTTGTACACATCAAACACCACGTCTACCCTCTCGTATCTCGCACCATAGGATTCCACCTTTGGGAAGATGTCTTCTTTAGCATAGTCATCAAATATCTTTGAAGTGCGTGGAGGTCGGGCATTGATAAGTGCTGAGCCATCAATGATGACTGCATCTCCCCTTGGTTCTCTGTCTGGGATGTTCACTTGCGCTTCAAGAATTTCAGCCAGCTGTGACTTTAAATCTTTTTGAAGTTACTTTTTTTTTTTTCAAATTTTCCAAAATTTGGATTTTCAAATGGCCAATGGGGCAGATTTGATCAGAAAGCCCTGCAGAACAGAAATGCCAAATTTGATGCTTGTATCATAATTTGCACGATTTTTCTACTATCTACTACACTAAAAGGTCGTGGCAGCAGAAACGGCAGAAAGGTTTAAAATGGAATTGGATAGGTGGGATGGAGGGGTACATGGAGATTGGCAGGAAAAATAATCCACACCCTGGTGATGTCGCTGTGCTTGCCTCACCGTTATCCCCACTCTAAACCCCCACTGCCCTCTCCACCCCCAGCTCACCAGAGAAATTAAGCAAATAAACTGAATGAGTGAATGTTGTCTTGATGGAGCACAGACATGATGGGCCAAACGGCCATCCTTCCGTGTTCAAATTCCTGGTCGGCTATATCTTTGTATTTACATATTTTATATTTTACCATAGTTGCTTACAGTCATGGTGTTATTTATTTAAGAAAATAATTTGAAAGCATAACTTTGTTTGTTACCAAAGATGACTGACATTACCTTATAAGCTGAATTATATAATCTCTTCCTCTTGGGTCCATTCTCACATCTGTCCTGTCTTCCCTGCTCCGAGCTAACCCATTCTCAATTCCTGACATGAAAGCCACTCTGCACCCAAGCAGCAGATGTCCTTTTGCTAATACATCACCACTGCCACCAAGCTGAGCACCATCAAGTCACAGCATGGGCCGTGTCAAACTGCTACCACGCACTGACATGTTAAAGCTAGGGCCAAACAACAAAAACACTCTCTCATGGTACAGTGTCTTCAGCAGAATGTAGCGTTCATTTTGAACCTTGCCTGCTTATTTTGTTGACTAATGAAATGTGGGATAAATTCATGGAAGAAAGGCCTCTTCTTGAGGAGAACCCACTGTGTGGAAAGGATGATTCGAGGAAACCTTTGTAGATTAATTGTACAAACTGAGTCATGCTGCATTGGGCTCCACAACCGCACACCACAAAAAAACAGTTGCGAACAGTGCTGGCAATGTATACAGGTCTAAAAAACAAACAAACAAACAAAAAAACTCAATTAAACATACAAGATCAACAAAACCATTTCATTTTGAGCCTTCTCACATTGATGTGAATAAATGGCTCTTTGTTGGAAATGAAACAGGGATATATGTCAAAGATATGATTTACACTTTGGGATGGTATGATTTACATGGTCGGATTCCGAATTCCCGCCATGAATTGATGTTATGGTCCAATGCTTCATCCTTTAACACATGTCCTGGTTTATAATCGTGGAACACGCACGAGCCTCATACGTATGTACTTTTTTGTAGACATGGCAGAGGCTCGTGGAAGAGCTGGAGCAGAACGGAAGGGAAGAAAATGGAAAGGGGAAACACCAACAGCAGGGTAGAAGTGCGAATGAGAATGACATCATGGGGGGGGGCAGGGGAAGCAGAAGGAAACATGGGGGTGAGGAGGTGAGTAGTGAGGCTGGATCTTGGAGGTTTAACAAGAACTGAGTTACTGGCAGATCGTGTGCGCCCTGCAAAGAGGGCAGAGGGTACAAGACCAAAAAGGAAGTGGTATAATACAGAGAGGACACCAACCTGCCTGCAATGTGAAAATAACAGACCTAGACACAAAAAAAAGACACAGAGGACGCATGAGATAAAATGGTGAAAAACACCTCTTAATGAAAGTTTTGTGACTGCAATATGAGCAAGCACGGCTACCCAGGAGACACTCTGCTTTAAACAGGGAACGAGACAGTTATCGGATCGATCTACGTTGCCAATGCCATCGTATGGATGAGGAAGATAAAAGCACCGAATGGCAATTCAGCGAATTGCAACCTGTGGTTCGTGGGTCTTCTCATGGCTTATCAGTGAATCATCTTGAAAGACGCACATGGAATGAAGCAGGTAGGTGTTGGAAAAGTGTAGTTCAAGTTCATCATTCCTCCTGAAATGTCGGGGGAGATGGAAAAGCATTACACATTTCGAATGTGACATGACTTGTGAAATTCCATTTGAAGTGTCAATATACATTTCATTTGAAGCTATTCTAAATGCAGTTCGCAAACATGGGATATAAAAGTTTCATATAAACGCACAAAAGAGGAATCAAAGGGAAATTGGGTAATCAAAACTTTCTTTTTCATATAAAAGTATTCAACCTGAAGATTTCTTAGTCATTCATAGTTTTGTTCAAAACCAACTTTTACTCATCCAGATAAAATACAACTGGGGTATTTACTTGAGTAGTACGTTATTGTGAACTTGAGTAGTACGTTGTTGTGAACTTGAGTAGTACGTTGTTGTGAACTTGAGTAGTACGTTGTTGTGAACTTGAGTAGTACGTTGTTGTGAACTTGAGTAGTACGTTATTGTGAACTTGAGTAGTACGTTGTTGTGAACTTTAGTAGTACGTTATTGTGAACTTGAGTAGTACGTTGTTGTGAACTTGAGTAGTACGTTGTTGTGAACTTGAGTAGTACGTTATTGTGAACTTGAGTAGTACGTTGTTGTGAACTTGAGTAGTACGTTATTGTGAACTTGAGTAGTACGTTGTTGTGAACTTGAGTAGTACGTTGTTGTGAACTTGAGTAGTACGTTATTGTGAACTTGAGTAGTACATTGTTGTGAACTTGAGTAGTAACGTTATTGTGAACTTGAGTAGTACGTTGTTGTGAACTTGAGTAGTACGTTGTTGTGAACTTGAGTAGTACGTTATTGTGAACTTGAGTAGTACGTTGTTGTGAACTTGAGTAGTACGTTGTTGTGAACTTGAGTAGTACGTTATTGTGAACTTGAGTAGTACGTTATTGTGAACTTGAGTAGTACGTTGTTGTGAACTTGAGTAGTACGTTGTTGTGAACTTGAGTAGTACGTTGTTGTGAACTTGAGTAGTACGTTGTTGTGAACTTGAGTAGTACGTTATTGTGAACTTGAGTAGTACGTTGTTGTGAACTTGAGTAGTACGTTATTGTGAACTTGAGTAGTACGTTGTTGTGAACTTGAGTAGTACGTTGTTGTGAACTTGAGTAGTACGTTATTGTGAACTTGAGTAGTACGTTGTTGTGAACTTGAGTAGTACGTTATTGTGAACTTGAGTAGTACGTTGTTGTGAACTTGAGTAGTACGTTGTTGTGAACTTGAGTAGTACGTTATTGTGAACTTGAGTAGTACGTTGTTGTGAACTTGAGTAGTAACGTTATTGTGAACTTGAGTAGTACGTTGTTGTGAACTTGAGTAGTACGTTGTTGTGAACTTGAGTAGTACGTTATTGTGAACTTGAGTAGTACGTTGTTGTGAACTTGAGTAGTACGTTGTTGTGAACTTGAGTAGTACGTTATTGTGAACTTGAGTAGTACGTTATTGTGAACTTGAGTAGTACGTTGTTGTGAACTTGAGTAGTACGTTGTTGTGAACTTGAGTAGTACGTTGTTGTGAACTTGAGTAGTACGTTGTTGTGAACTTGAGTAGTACGTTATTGTGAACTTGAGTAGTACGTTGTTGTGAACTTGAGTAGTACGTTGTTGTGAACTTGAGTAGTACGTTGTTGTGAACTTGAGTAGTACGTTGTTGTGAACTTGAGTAGTACGTTATTGTGAACTTGAGTAGTACGTTGTTGTGAACTTGAGTAGTACGTTATTGTGAACTTGAGTAGTACGTTGTTGTGAACTTGAGTAGTACGTTGTTGTGAACTTGAGTAGTACGTTATTGTGAACTTGAGTAGTACGTTGTTGTGAACTTGAGTAGTACGTTATTTGTTTGCAGCATAACCCCCTACTGAATCCAACATCAGCTGTGCTGCATGCTCCCCACAGTGTCAGTCAGCCTTTCGGCTTTCGAAGTCTTTTTGGCAATACCAGCCCCACCCTGTCCCTTTTGGAGAATAATTAATCCAGAAAGTCAGAAACGCATCCGCGGAACCATTTTGTTGACAAGTCCAAGAATGATCTCTGATTGGTCAGAGTTGACATCAAACCTGCTATTCTGAGAAGGGTCAGCAGGAAGGGCTGCTTCTCGGAGCACATTGTCCTCATACAAGGAAATATGAGGGTATCTCGAGGCAGGAGACCTGCATTCAGCCCATTATGCCTGTACCACATCTACATTCCCCAACCCCGATCCAATCACACAATCCGGGAACACATTCTCCCTCCACAGCCCCACCCCATCCATATCACAAACCCAATCCAACCCGACATCCACTTAATGGGCAGGGGGAAGGCAATCATGGGAGGGAGGGAAAGGGTGAACATCACAGACAGAAAGGGCATCAACAATCACAACAAACGAGGATACGGAGGGTGGGGGTGGCAGGGCACCACTTCAGAAAGCACAGAGGAGCTTGTACATACATCACATATAGGAGGACAAGGACTTGAGGAAATTTCAGTGTATTTTTACATGAATTGCAAGGATATTTGACGACAGACAAATCAACATAATATATGTGATTTGAACCCGGGGGAAACATCGACATGAGCGATGTGCTCACGCAAGGGTAGCAAACAGGCCACCATGATGGGACGTAAAGTGAGCCGTCTCATCTGCATTAAGGTTGTAGACAATTGTTTGCTGGATACTTTGGGCCAATTCCCAGATTGGGATTGTCTGTTTGCTTTTAATTCCATGTCAATTGCTTTGGAAAGATTCTGTGACACTCCGAGCCAGTGTACGAGCTGCACCTCATTTTGAACACTCGGTTCATGATGTAATGCTGGAGTTTACCCTTGAACCTCACAGAAAAGGTATACAAGCCCTCTGTCGAAGTCTTCAAGCCATGTTACCATTATACAAAACAACAACAAACAAACAAAAAAAAACAGGAGCATGGTACGTGTCCAACGAGATAGTCCTGTGAAAGACAATACATTTATTTGCTTCACTACTGCTTTCTTTGAAGCGGCTTCTCGGAAGCACCAACACTCGAAAAAAAAACCAAACAATGTCGCTGGTGAGCATTGATCTCAGCACAAAAGGATGCAGAATCACAAGTAGGACTGACTGTAGGCCACAATGAGGTCGAGTTGACATGACGCAAACTTTCTGTGACATGCTGCAATGAGTGTGTCCCTCAAAAGGCATGAATAAGCTATGAAGAGAGTTCAAAAACTTCGAAAGACGAAGTGCTCCCAATAGTCCAAGTGAAACAAGGCATAGCTATACAACCCCCCCCCCAACCCCCACCAAATGCATTTACATGTTTTCCTTCTCATTATCCATGCTTGTAGATAGAGAAAATAAAATAAAGTGTTGATGTGGACGCGTGGCTTGCACAACTGAGAGTATATCTCGTGCGGAGACCTTTTTGAGCTCTCCTCGCATCTCCATGCAATGCGGTGCATCACAAAAACTCATGTCACACCGAAATCCACCATTGCACAGCATTCCTCATGTCCAACAGAACATTGCGATTCTCTTTCGTTTCATTTCGAGGGATGTGCAACTCACAAATGCAACACGTGACTCGCATCACCTTCGAGATCTTTTGATGTGCATCTTTATGGATTCTGAAGGATATACCTCGAGGTTGTGGAGAAAGATCTCCGTTGCTCTGCGGATGATGGATGATCCAACGCGACTCGACTCCATTTCCAAACACTTAATGACACGCACGAAAGCATCGATCGACATGGTGGACACGGCCCCTGATCTCAGTCCTGATCTAGGCCGTGAGGATGGGAACGCAGCAGCTCATGGAAGCCAGCTTGATTGTGTTGATAATTGGAACAACCGAAAACATCAAGCAAAACTTGAGTGTGGAAAGAAAACGGTGTACTCCATGATATTAGTGGTATGTATAAAAATATAATGTACAGCATATCTTTGGGTGCTATCATGGTATTTAATTATTCTTTTTAGTGAACCAGGCGTATTACCGTGTCAATTCATAAGATTTTATACATCAAAGTAAAACAAATAAGAGTGGTGTAGTTACTACGCTTAGGCATAAGTGAGGTGTGGCTGACATTTCTTTCAAGCCTTAGCCCTTTATCAGAGCAAAAGAGGATTGGGCCATGGGCAGGTTGCCAAGACAGGGTGGGTGGAGGGGTAGAGGCAGGTGGGGTAACTACCCCGGGAGCGTGACCTATTACGGGCCCATAATTATTGGTTCGTGGGCGCCAGCAGTGACCACTATTTTCGTTGTGTCTGTGTGTCTGTTTGTCTGTTTGTTGGGTCGCCGAAATATTGGGTCGCCGAAATAGATGACCTTTATTGTCAGTAATTCTGTCTGTTTGTTTGGATGTTTGTTCGTTTGTCATCAGCATAATTGGTTGTAAACGTGGGCGGATTTTGACCAAACTCGGGTGGTAGGTACATCTTATGACCCAGTGCTTTGCATATTGTGATGGTTGCTAGGGACGCTTTGGTTCCCTAGCAACAACCGAAAAACCTTCAAAATCGGTACCGTTCACGCGAAATCAATTCCGAAAGCCATTATCCCACGTAGGGTTATGAAATTTGGCACGAATGATCTACAGGTGATGCTCTATCAAATATATTCCGACTTTTGTGATATATGGAATACTTTACCCGTAGCGCCCCCTACAATTAGGGTATGCGCGAAAATTGGCGAAAATTGAAGGCCCCCTAGCGACCAGGTGAGTACATCGATATGAATGAAACTTTGCAGGTTCATGGTACTCAATGAGTACTACAACTTTGCCTCAGGACATATTGACCGATTTCCCTTAGGTCAGGGGTCAAAGGTCAATTGGTGCAAAAATCTTCAATATGCGAGAGCTGGAGGTGCCTTCGCGCCAAATGCTACTCCTCCGAGGGTTATGGTCGGATGGTCATGAAAATTCACACTAATCGTCTGGAATACATTGTGCACAAACGATCGAGCCGGATTTTCGATTTATATCTTTGTTCACCCAGAGCACCCCCTCGAACTTTGGCGATTTCCGAATTCAAACTGCATTTTCGGTACTTTTCATTCAAATGGATGCCGAGTAGTTATCAGTAGATGGAACTGGATGAGATTTGATATGCATAATCTTAAGGTGATTCCCTATCCGCTATATGACATCCATTTTGCTCTATATCTTATAGTTTCCATGCTAGGCGACCCATCGCCACCTACCGGCTTGTCTGTCTGTCTGTTTGTGACTCTCTCCAGAGCATAGCTCCATGACGTTTGATGTGATCCTGATGAAACTTGGACACAATAGTCCGTTTGCCACCCGTATATGTTCTGTACTCAACCTTGTTGTAATGAGAAATGTATTGTTTTTTGATGGTTTCGTACTCACATGGGTCCATAGAGAAAATTCGGCTTGGTTGCCGAAGTAGAAACCTTGGGGAACTCCGCTAATTTGCATAAATCCAAAATGGTCAACACGGACGGGGGCGGAATATAAGTTTTCAACCAATTAACTTACGTGTGATACCTCTTTTCTTTATAATTTTGACTTGAGGAATCGATTTCTGAGGTCAAATTTGTGATTTGGGGTCAATTCAGGGTCAAAGGTGAAGTTCAAGGTCTTTTTCGGCAAAAAATGAAATAAAATAATAATAATGACATTTTCAGAGCGACGGTGGTCAAGCGTTTATTCACTTACGTCGATCACTCCCATTCATCATCAGAGCCGAATGCAAGATCAAGATGTTCAGTTTCCTCGTCATCTTCCACATCTGCTTCTCCTTCCTCTTCCATTTCATCTTGGTCTTCGTCTCCTGTCTTGAACGGGTTGAAGCAGGCATCACGACAAACACAAGCACAATACACAGTGCATGATATCTTTCCATGGTGACAGCTGCAACGTTCAGTGCCGCACGCCTTCACCGCCGCCTTACAGCTGCACCGCACTACATCCATGAGATCTTGGGGTCCTGGGGGCTGATCGGAAGTTGCTGGTACTGGGGTGTCATCTATTATTTCCCACCCATACTTCATGATGTCAAGTTCAGGTGGAGCCTGCTGGTCAGCAGATTTTGCAAGAATGGTCTGCATCCCTGGCTTAGCGCGGCCATACCCCAGCATACCTGCGGGATGAGGTTGCTGGAATTCATGTGAGAGGACATGGGTAGTGTGTCGACAATTGGGTGTGAATACCTGGAGATCGAAGTTGTCAAACCACGCGAAGATGGCACCGACGGTTCTACACAACCCCATGAACTGGTGGAGAACCTGTGCATTGTCACCTAGTAGACGAGCGGCCAATTTTCGGAATCTCAGGGCCTCATCGTACGAGGTCGTGAAGCCATGTTCATGAAGGGGTTTGAGAAGTTCGGAACTGCCGTGCCGGTGCAACAGTTTGACGGCCAGTCCTAATGTTGTCTGATTTCTGGTTCCTGTAATGTGACTGAATTGACTGGCTCAGGCTCAGAGATTTCTTGGTCACTTTACCACCGGAGACCAGGTCCGAAAGCAACTTCAACAAACTTGGGCTGGTCCCCTTGATTGTGTTGGCCTGTGTAAACTCTGATAGGTCATAATTGGCGCTGCTGTACTTGACCGACCGTGCCTCATGCTTGATCTGCCTCACCACGAAAGCAATGCTCCTCTCATCCGTATCATCTACCTTAACTATCTTGAGACTTTTAGCAACGGACTCACGGAAACCAACAATGGCAGCACAGCTATCTACCCGAACAACGATAACATCCTTACTGATGCAGTCAGTCAACTTGCTTAACATGTCACGAGCTTGCCACCTCGATCCGAGTACAGGGAATGCAGTTCAACACTATTCCATATTCTGGACCTGTCTCGGCTCATGTACTCAATGACTTCCTTCAGAGCATTTTCATCTGCACTACGAGTTGGCAAATCGGCATATGTGGGGACTTTCGTGAAACTGTTACAGCAGCGGACGTGGTACTTGCACTCAGCAGAAGGTAGATCAGAAACAAAAGCAAGGTGCAACTTGACCCTTCTCGCAACATCATCATAAATGCCCAGTCACACCTTGACGTTTTTATTTTTATTTTTATTTTTTTTTTGTTTACCTTGGTCGAGGCTCTTATGAGAGCTAACACACAACTCACAGCAAGGAGGCATGAGACAAGAGGGGCGGGAGTGGAAGGGACAAAACATTGGGGAACAGACACAGGTGAACTGTGGAAGGGAGAGGGATGGGGATGGGACGGGGAACATGGCGAGGGGAAGATGGACATTAAAGGGACTTTCAGGAAGGAAAGCAGGAGAATTGAAGGAAGTGGGCTTGGGTGGATTATCGGGGGTAGAAAAGATCGAGGATTTGGATGGGGGAAGATAAGAGGTGGTGGTGAACAGCTGTTTTGAAAGCCTGAAGGGAAGAATGGGAAAGAATAGAGTGAGGAAGTTTATTCCAAAGGCGGGAAAAAAGAGGAATGAAAGAGTGAAGATGAGCAGTGATTCGTGATTTTGGTAGTTTTACCAGAAGGGGGTTGTTGGCGGACCTTGAGCGCCCTGTGGAAATGTGGTTGGGACAAATCGCAGAGAGAGCAGGGGGGGCAAGGCTGGAGAGGAGTCGGTAGAAGACAGAAAGACCACCGACCAACCTGCGGTGATTGAGTGAGAGGCCCAAAGACTCAGCTTCATTGCGGGAGATGCCAATGATCTTAAAAGCCCTGGTTTCGACAGCGTGAAGTCGAGAAAGGTGGGAGGCAGGAGCACCAGCCCAGAGGGGAGAGCAGCACTCCATCAGGCTATGGACAAAAGCTTTGTAAGTGGTCAGGAGCTCAAGAGGGCCGAGGAAGGACTTTGCACGACGGAGGATTCCCAGTCGGCGACTGGCTTTTGAGGCAAGGTTGGAAATGTGACTTTCCCAGGAAAGGTCATGGCAGATAGTGAGACCCAGAAGCTTGAAAGAAAAGACTTCTTCCAGAGGATTGTTGAGAAAGTGGATGGGGGGGTTTTGTAAATGGTCCTTTCGAAGAGACATAATGAGAGTGTGAGATTTGTCTGGATTGAAAGACATGTTCCACGTGTTGGACCAGTTTGTGATTTTATCCAGATCTGCAGTGAGCGAAGAAGCTGCTGCTTGCCGGTCTGAGGGATGACAGATGGTACGGCAGAGGGTGGAGTCATCGGCAAAGAGAAATAGAGGATTTTCCAGAGAGTCCGAGAGATCATTGATGAAAGCCAGAAAAAGAACAGGGCCCAGAACGCTACCTTGAGGAACTCCAGCCTGCACAGGAAGAGGGGATGAAAGAACTCCATTTAGGGCCACACGTTGACTGCGACAGGAGAGGAAGTCTGCGAGCCATGAGTGGAGATGGCCTTGAATACCATGGGAAGAGAGTTTGGCCAGTAGGGCAGGGTGCCAGACTGTGTCAAAAGCACGTGATATGTCCAGGGATACGGCTCGGATTTCCTGTCTGGCATTGAGGACCTCCATCCATTGATGGGAGAGCAGTAGCAGCATATCTAGGGTAGAGTGACCTGGTCTGAAACCAAATTGATGATTGGAAATCAAGCCATTGGAGAAGAGGAAGGATTTGATGTCTGAAGCGATGATGGATTCCATAACCTTGCTGATGATTGGGAGAAGGCTGATTGGTCTATAGTTACAGGGATCTGTTTTTGCACCTTTTTTATGCAGGGCAGTGATGTTAGCAGATTTCCAAGTAGATGGCAGATGACCTTGGGAAAATGAGAGGGTGAATAGAACAGAGAGAGGGTGAGCAAGAGCAGAAGAGCAGGCTTTGAGGACACGTGGGCTGATGCCGTCTGGACCGGTTGCAGAATCTGACTCGAGGTTTGAAAGCAAGCTCTCCACCTTGTCAGGAGAAAAGGATACAGAGTCCAGGGACAGTTGGGTGCGACTGGGTAAAGTGGGTAGAGATAGTGATGGGTTTAGGACACAAGATTTAGCTGCAAACACCGAGTTTAGACATTCAGCTTTATCACGTGTGGAATCAGCAGTGCGGCCATTTGAGGTAAGGGAGGGGATGGAGGGGGAACATACACCAGAAACAGATTTGATTAAACGCCACCAGGATTTTGAGGAGGGAGAGAGGTTTGAGAGTTCAGACTTGAGATGAGAAAGATGTTGTTTTCTGGCTCTCCTGAGGGTAGCTACACACTTGTTCCGAGCTTTGTGGAAAGAACTGAGATTGCCCTCAGTTGGGTTTGCTTTCCATGAGGCAAAGGCAAGTTGTTTCAGGACAACTGCCTCGCCACAAGCTTCAGTAAACCAAGGGCGGGAGGAAGGGTAAGACAACTGAACACGAGAGGGGATAAATCTGTGCATGAGGGAGAGCAAGTTTCTTTGAAAGAATTCCCAGGATGAGTTGATGTTTGAGAAAGTAGTGATAGGAGACCAGTCTGTAAGTTTGATGGCTGCTCGGAGACCCTGCCAGTCGGCTTGAGTGAAATGCCAGACTCGACGGCGGTGAGGTGGTTCTCTGATAACAGCCAGAGAGATGTCCACTTTAACAAGGACGTGGTCAGAAGAACCAATTGGAGCGAAGGAAGAGCAGCAGATATTGTCAGGGAAATTTGTCAAAATCAGATCCAGAAGAGATGGAGTACCATTGGTTGAGATCCGGGTCGGGAAGTTGACCGATTGAGTCAGTCCCAATGAGTCACAGAAAGCTTTTGCTGATGTCCCATGGCAGGTGAGAGAGGTACCCACACCTAGCCAACTGGCGTGATGACAATTGAAGTCGCCACATAAGAGGAAGAGAGAGTTTGGATGAGAAGATAGAAGATGGTCCATGTTTTCGGAGAGTGAGGTGTAGATGGAGTCATCACTGTTCGGTGGACGGTACAGTACACATATAAACATGAGGTGGGAGTGGAGGGGAAGCCGAAGCCAGAGTTATTCCTGGGGGTGTGGGGGAGTGAGAGCAGTGCAGGGAGAGTGAGGAATAGAGTCTTTGATGAAGAGAGCAACACCTCCACCAGGACGAGGCTCAGGTCTGTCATACCGTAAGAGGGAGTAACCAGGGAGAGATTCTTGGGAGTCAGACACGTCTTGGGAGAGGAAAGTTTCTGTTAGGCAGATAATGTCTGGTTTGTCAGTGGCAACCTGCATGGAAAGATCTGAAAGGTTTGAGCGAAGGCCCCGGATATTTGAGGTCCACACTTTTAATGAAGAGGTAGGGGAGGAGGCTTTGGGTGCAGGAGGTGGAGGGGGCGGGGGAGGGTAGGACGAGGGACGAGTGGGGGAGGTAAGGAGGGTTGCTGAAGGAGTGTGGGGTATTGCAGAATAGCGAGGGGAGGGGCCGAATGAGGAGGAGAAAAGGCTCTGTGGTGCTGGGAGAGAGGGGGGACAAGAGACAAGGAAGATGGCAGTTGAGTATTTGAGGAGGTGGAGTGAAGAGATGGAGGTGAGAGGGCAGTGGAGGGAGGCAGGTTGGTGGATGAGAGGGGGGCAACTTAGAGAAGGAAGAGTGAGGGGGATGAAAGGTGGGAGAAAGGTGAGGGGGAATTTTTGAAAGAGGTGAGAGGGAGGCTTGGAGGGAGAAGAGTGGGATGGTTGCTTTGAGAGTGAGAGTGAGGGGTGAGGGGGTGAGTTGGCACTGAAGTTGGAAAAAAGAATGGTTGATGGAAAGCGAGCATCCATGGCAAACTGTGGTTTTTAAAAGTTTTAGGTCAGAGATGCGATTTAACACAATTCTTGATGGATGCAATGAAGGCGAATTCAGAGCATGGAGAGAAGAAGCGCTGTAATAGTTGGATTTTTTAGGCAAGGAATGAAGGAGAGGTCGAAATGAGAGCAGTCTGTTAAAATAGCAGAAGAGTAGTGCATTGTGAAACAGTAAAGAGTACCACATGTGTGAGAGAGGAAGATGAAGCATTATAAGATCGTTTTTGTTGTTAATATTAATGTATGAGAGAGTTCAACAGATTAGGTCATGGAAGTGTAAAAAAAAAAAAAAAAAAAAAAATCGAGGAAGACGAGGAGGAAGTTAAGAGGAAGAAGAAGTAGCAGAATCGGGAGAAGGTGAGCGTGTTGTTGTTGTTGTTGTTGGGTATATATATATATATATATATATATATTTTTTTTTTTTTTTTTTTTTTGAGATAAGAAAGAGATTAGTTGGGAGAATGGGGGATGTTTGGAAAGTGGGGAGGATGAAAATTGAAGGTAATGGGGAGGATAGAAATTGAAGGTAATGGGGAGAAAAAACAAACAAACAAACAAAAAAAAACGATCGAACACCAAGTGGAACCGGTAGGCCTCAAGCCTAGGACTAGGCCTCAAACACCAGGTAAGAACGTCGACATAAATACTCACAAAATAGCACGATTTTTGAAACAAAACCGAACTAGGAACACACATTAACATGTAGGTGAGAAAATTAAACAGTTAAAACGGGACAAATAACAACCGGAACTTAACTTTGAGAATGTCAGCAGGGAGCCCCAAAGGAGACCTCTTGCCGCTCAAAACCGGAACCGGAAGTCGATTTTACCGGAAGTCGGAAGTTTTAGCCAGCAATGGCAACGTATCAAAATGTATGGAAAACGCTGGCTTACGCTGAACTTTGATGTTTTTTCTAAAGATTCGGATGTATTCATAACGAGTTGGTCGTATGCATAACATATTAGTAACAGACACAGAACATTTCATTGTCTTATACATAACTTACACCAACGAATGCTTAGCCTGTTGTCGGCGTTCACAACCTATGCCCAAGGATAGTCTAACTTATGCATAGCACGCTGCACGTATCGCCGATGATCACGTGACGTAGCCTATTAAAAGGCTGCCGCACAACGATTCAAATCATAACCGCTGGAGAAATGGAAGTGTCAACATCACAGTCACACCTTGGCGATCTTGCCAGTGTATGCTGACCTCTGAAAAATGCGTCTAAAACACTGGCGCACGTCAAATACGTATGGATAAGTTTGGTATACGTGAATAGAACGCTAAAGTACGCTATCATACGTCGTAGTAAGTGGAGTACGTCTTGTACTTTTAAACATGTTAAACATTTTACGATGTACTTGCCGTATGCCTCACACGTTCCGCATGCGATGGGAATAAGTTGTACGCACGATATGCGATCGTTGACGCACGTCGACAAAAGTTACTTGTAAGTTATTCATAAGTTGAAACACGTCAATGTAATGGTTAGCATCAGTGTTCCAGACTCCCTGTTTTTATTTTTTCATTTTTTTTTCTTCGGTATGACGGTGATGTTGACACTTCGATTTCTAGTGCGGTTATAATATAATATAATTAATAGGCTGCCGCTCATCAATTTAAATCATAACCGCACTAGAAATCGAAGTGTCAACATCACCGTCATACCGAAGGAAAAAAAAACAAAAAAAAAAAACAACAAAAAAACAGGGAGTCTGGAACACTGACGCTAACCATTACCTTGACGTGTTTCGACTTATGAATACCTTACAAGTAACGTGTGTCGACGTGTGTCAACAATCGTGTAACGTGCCTACAACACATTACTCATAGGTTAGAAATAAGTTTCGGGTACGCTAATCATTACCTCGACGTGTTTTGGCTCATGATTAACTTACAATTAACGTGTGTCGACGTGTGTCAACGATCGCATAACGTGCCTACAACTTATGGCCAGTGTAGCGGAACTTGTGAGTCATACGCTGGCATAAGTCGTAAAATTGCAAGCATGCTAAAATTTGAGGACAACCGCAAAGTACAACAATGAAAGGCAGCGTACTATGACGTATGGCACTGTTTTTCAGCGTGCTCTCAATGTTTCCAAAACTTACCCATAACGTATTCGACGTGTGCCAGCGTTTAAGACAATTTTTTCAAAAATCGGCATAAGCTGGCTAAAACGTCAAAGTGTGACTGGGCCTTTACGCTGCTCAGCAACATCAAGGAGCATATCTTTCATAATTGGGAGTGGGTTACATTCTGTGTCAAAATGTTCTTTGGTCATATACTCACGAACGCGGTCCCATCTTTCTGGGTGTCTATCATCAATGGGTAAACATTCCTCACGACAGAACATACAATCACGTTTGTATTCAAACACACCTTTGTCAGCTACCTTTGTATGAGGCCTTGTAGTTGTCCTTACATCCTCATCTTCAGCCTTTCTTTTCTGTGACTTTCGCACTCTCTCAATTTTCTCTTTTGATGTACACGTACAGTAGCAACCTTTGTGGCAGGCGATGCTTGCCGCATCTCCACCAACATCAACAATGTTCTGTAGCTTAGCCTGCAGGTCCCCATCCCGACGGGATTTGGCGCACGAGATGAGCTTCTTGATCCCAATCTCAGTGAATTTCGTTTCTTCTCCGTGACACACCGGAAGAAGACACCTTGAGTCAGCCATCATACGTTTCTCTGAAAAGAAGAAGAGGTGAGATTAGAATCAACGGGATCGTTCATCATCTATCGAGTAGGAGTGATCTGCAGTTGATGCAGGGGTCAAAAAGTTTTAAACCCCTCAATAGTCCAAAAATGACATTGAACTTGACCTTTGACCCTGAATTTGACCCCCGAACCACACAACTGAGCTCAGAAATCGATTCCTCACCTCAAAATTATACGGAAAAAAAATGTATCACACGTGATTGTAGGTTGATTGGTTGAAAAGTTATTTTCCACCTCTGTCCACGGTGGCCATCTTGGATTTAGTCCGCGGTAGCCATCTTGGATTTAGTCCGCGGTGGCCATCTTGGATTATTCCGCGGTGGCCATCTTGGATTTAGTCCGCGGTGGCCATCTTGGATTTAGTCTGCGGTGGCCATCTTGGATTTAGTCCGCGGTGGCCATCTTGGATTTAGTCTGCGGTGGCCATCTTGGATTTATACAAATTAGCGGAGTTCCCAAGGTTACCACTCCGGCAACCAAGCTAAATTCTTTCTATAGACCCATGCGAGTACGAAACCATCAAAAAACAATACACTTCTTGCAACAACAAGGTACTCAACCTGGCAACTGGACGACAAGCGAGATATCATGGTCGAGTTGTGTCTTTTTGTATGAGGGGCGTCCCACGCCCCTTGTGGGTGGAGCCACGCCCACTTGAACTCTTTATTTTATTTTATTTCTTTTTCTCGATTTTTTTTCTCGCAATTTCATTTCCTAGAAGCTGTGCGTAATGTCCATAAGTACAACATATAAAAAAAATCCGATTTTATTTGGTCAATTTTGACGGAAGAGATAGGTTTTTATGGTAGGGCTTCCTTCAAAGCTTCTACTAACTCTATTGTACCTATCGTGGCATTGTTCAATGATGCCCGCGAACCATCGTCGCCTCCCGGCTTGTTCCTTCAATTTTCTATTTCATATAACACTGGTCAACAATTTTTTACTTTCTGAATGTTGTCTAGATTTCTACAAGTGAATTAGGGTATTCTGGCACTGCTGAATCAGGAAATGGCATCCGTTTCTCTCCATCAGGTCAGGTTTTTGTGCTAAGTTGATTTGAAAAAATCAGATCTTGTGACAAAATCAATTACATTTTTGCGGCATTATCAGCTGATTTTTGTCAACACATATCATCCTAAACATGTTTTTAAGAAAAAAAAATGTTTTGCCAACAACATTTATTGATTACATGATAGAAACATCGATTACTGTCATCTGAATGGTGGGCATTGATAAAGGTAAGTACAAGTAAATTGCATGTTGCGTCACCACTGTTCAAACTTCAGGGCTTGAACTTCCGTTTCTTCGAACTCCTGGAATGTTCAGCGGCAGGGAGGTCTCTCTTCAGATTCCAACAGTAGTCAGCCATCATGACTGCGTCCCAGCGACCCTGATACCTGGTCTCCATCTCCTTCATGTCCTGATGGAATCTCTCCCCCTGCTCGTCATTCATTGAACCAGGTTCTCAGGAAACCGGTTCATATGTGAAAATAGGTAGTGCATCTTGATGCTCATGTTGCAGCCCAGGTTTCTGAAAGCAGTCAGCATGTTGTTGACAAGTTCTGCGTAGTTTCTGGCCTTATTGTTGCCAAGAAAGTTCTTCACTACCAAAACAAATGTCTTCCACGCTTCCAGTTCCACTTCGTTCATTGAGTTTTTGAACTCTGGATCTCTGATGAGCTGACGGATCTGAGAACCATCAAAGATGCCAGCTTTCAACTTCTCCATGGTCAATCCTGGAAAAGCCTGGCACAAGTAAGTGAAGCAGTCACCATCTTTGTCCAGAGCCTTGGTGAACTGCTTGATTAAGCCGAGCTTGATGTGCAGCGGTGGGAAGAGTATTCTGTCTCTGTCCACCAGAGGGTCGTTGATGACGTTCCTTTCTTTGCATGGCACCAATTCCTCCCGCACAGGCCAGTCCTTCTTCGTGTAATGCTGAGCACGGTCCCTACTATCCCACATGCACAGTAAACATGGGTACTTGGTGAAGCCAGACTGTTGTCCCAACAAAAAGTTCACCATCTTCAGGTCAACACAAATAAACCACTTATGCTGAT
This sequence comes from Eptatretus burgeri, assembly GCF_056783735.1. NCBI lineage: Eukaryota > Metazoa > Chordata > Myxini > Myxiniformes > Myxinidae > Eptatretus > Eptatretus burgeri. The sequence continues at coordinate 44,238,663 of NC_140968.1, forward strand.
CATAACCAATTTTCTCCAGCACGTACTTCACCGCTTCATACTTCTCCTTCAGTGTAGTCGAGTGAGCGATGGGTACAGAGGCAAACTGGTTGCCGTTGTGTAGCAGAACACATTTCAGTGATCGCTTGCTGCTGTCAATGAACAGTCTCCAATCTTTGGGTTCGTACTGTGGCACTCCAAGCTTGAGCAGAAGCGCATGTCATAAATTGGCGCATGTAGGTATTGTACATTCTTCAGAGTTCGTTATTTCAAGAAATACAACTTTTTTGTATCACATTATTACAAAATCTGCCCCATTAACTTTAGTTTTGATCCACGAACTTTATGCTTTGCCTCACCAATTTTTGGAAGATTTTGAGGTTTTATGACTTCAAACTGATCCCTTTTCGACATAATCACCCAGAACTATCGTACCTGAATACTTCTTGTCATTAAAATAATTATTTCCAATCAAAACAATTATTTGACATGACATTTTACCCCCACCAACTTCTTCTAAAATGCTCCACACATGCGTACATGTGAACAAAAATGTAAAAAACGACATGTGGCCATATCTCAAAAACTTGACCTGATTGAACAAAACTAATGTGAGTTTTGGATTCAGCGCATCAGATTCGTCCTAAATCAGCTTAAAAAATGCAGACAACAAATTTGTTGTTGACCAGTGTAATGATTGTTTGTGGTGATGAAACACCGGGGGCAGCTATATTTGGTGCCTCCCTCCAACCCACCCATTAATTCCACGGCATGCCATTGCCATGGACACCCTCCCTCATAAAATAAATTATTGTTCAGTCTGAACAATTTAGCGTACATAATGACAACCGCCGTAATGACGTAATGACGTAAATGAACGGACGAGTGTTGGCCCCACCCCATCAGGATGAATTGTGTTAAACGAATCTGCATGTAGGAATAAGTGAATAAGACCACCATTTCCAGTGGAAGAATAGCAGTTTCTGACAGAAAAAATACGGAAACCTCTGTATAGGTTTAAAAAAAATTTTTCTAGTGGGTCATTCTGACTCTCAGCGGCCCTGGGTGCGAGCCAACCCTTCTGACAGCAGATTTATAATTACAACTATCTGCAGTCTACACTTCTGAGGTAAATGTGTGAAAATTCTACTTTGAAAATTTTCGATGGACGCTCAAAATGTGTGATCTATCAAATAGTCATGAAACATGTGGTAAAGTTTCAATTTCCTCGAGTGAATTGTTTTCGATGTACACTCTTATACACACACACGCACACGCACACACACATGCACTCGCACACGCACACACACACGCACACGCACACAAACACATGTGCACACACACACACACACATGCACACGCACACACACACACGCGCGCGCACCCACGCACACACAAACACACACGGACACATGCACTCGCACACACACGCACACACACACACGGACACATGCACTCGCACACACACGCACACACACACGGACACATGCACACGCACACACACACACACACACACCCACACACACACACACACACACGGACACATGCACACGCACACACACACACAAACACACACACACACACGGACACATGCACTCGCACACACACGCACACACACACGGACACATGCACTTGCACACACACACACACACACACACACACACACACACACACACACACACACACACACACACGGACACATGCACTTGCACACAAACACACACACACACACACACACACGGTCACATGCACATGCACACACACACACAAACACACACACACACACGGACACATGCACACGCACACACACACACAAACACACGCACACACACACACACACACACGCACACGCACACGCACACACACGTACACACACACGTACGTACACCGATTGCTTGACCCCGCTTTTTACTTCACGCGCGGGTTAATTCAAGTATCCGCATCTTTACCAAAATCTCATTAATTCGTCCTTGCAACATACCCAACCAATCCACAAAGTTTCTGTGGAATCCATCCATAACCTTTTGAGATATCCTGCTCACAGACAGACAAACAGACAGGGGTGAAAACATAACCTTCGTCCACCTTCGGTGGCAGAGGAAACAATCACACAGTCAAGACGCAGCTCATTAATGGCAGACAAAGCAATTCGGTATGGTGAGATCCAGAATAATAATAATAATAATAATAATAATAATAATAATAATAATAATAATAATAATAATAATCCTGAAAAATTTCCTTGATGAACAGTTTGGGATTATTCTTCATTAAAATTGTTTTGCAATAATACTTTTGGAACAAAATCTTCAATAACGACAAGTCTGAAGACGACGTTGGCTCACGAGCGGTATTTGACGATGTGGATTGTTTCAGAAGTCAAGGATGAGACAATGTGATAATTTTTGACCAAGTTATAAAAATGATCAACATGATGTGGTACGAGTGACAGGTTATTAGCTGCAACATGTCGAAAACCCGGTTTTGTTCAACAACTTTCAAAATTTGACCTTAGTTGCACAACCTTTAAAGGTCACAAAACAATGTTGTGGACATTAAAATAAGGAAACAGGATACATGCTATAGCTTATTGGAGTTAGTTCGGCGAAGAAGGTTCGAAAACCCGGTTTGATTCCCACAACTTTGAAAATTTTACCTTTGTGGCCTTTAAATGTCAAAGGTCAAGGATTATGACCTTTGGTGCAAAACTTCCTCTGGAACATTCCAGGAACAATATAACGTCATATCGGCTATATAGCATTCCGCACTCCTCGGATTATCCATACTTTCATGAAATCAGCGTAAAAACAAACTTGAAGGGGGCGCCACGGGCAAGGTGTTCGAGATAGAGCAAAATGGTTTCAAGACTTTAGGTGGGGAATGACCTCAAGTTTATGCATAAAAAAATATTGTCATCCGAGCTCTCAAAGTTTGGGCGGTCGTATGATTTTTATGTCAAAATTCGCAATTTTCTAAGTTTTTGACCTTGTGACCTTGACCTTGGGACGAAAATGAAAAATCGGACAATGCCAAGTTTTAGATAATTCATTTTGCTATTCAAATACCGAAGAACCCATTCCATTCAGTCAATTCCCTCGGAGAAGATAGATTTTTAATCCGACTACCCCCTAAAAATGGCTATTTTGGGGGCATGGCTCTGCCCACAATGGGCGTAGCACGCCCTCATCCAGGAAAACACAACTAGACATCGATATCGAACACATAACCAAGTTTCATCAAGATCGGATCTAAGTCCACGGAGTTATGCTCTGGGCCAGTGTTTCTCAACCGGGGTTCCCCGGAACCATAGGGTTCCGCAAGAGGTCGCTAGGGGTTCTGCGAGAAACAGTAATAAATAGGCTAATGTATTTTTGAGTAGTTTTTGTTTGATTTAATATTCGTAATTTTACTATACACGTACAGCATATTGTTGGAAACTCCTTGGTTATTATAATAGACTAAATAGAGGTTTCAACCTCATATTATTTACACTTATAACAACCATAGGGAATGTATTTAACGATGTCTATATGGCGCCAGTGTGAAACCACCCTCACTGGTTAGTGGACGTCTTGTATGCGGCGGATTCGTGTATCATTGAGTGACTGATTCAAGTACGGGACGCATGCACGGTGTCCATCTATCTTCTCTGTGCTTCCTAGCGCAAAGTCTCTCTCTCTCTCAAGGTTAGTTATTCTGTTTACCTTTATTGCTTCAGCTTTATTTGTTTAAGTTTGCTTATCAAGTTTCATGCGGTGTGTTTTTTTAATTGTCAAACAGACTCGGGGTTGACAAACACTTTCAAAAATGACGTTTTTTAATTGACCAAGCAGCACAACCCAATTACAAGGCAAGCAGATTGGCCCAATTCAATCAGATTTTTTAGTGGTTTGAAACATGTGTTTGAACAGTGAATCGCGGAAACTTGCGAGAAACGACCTCGTGACGTCATCAATGTAAACAAAACAAGAGTAATAGGAGGTACGACACAGCTGCGATAGTGCATAAGTCTAATATTTTTTTATTATTTATATTTGAATCTGTTGTTGGTTGTTTTTTCATTGCCAATAAATTTGACAAAAAGGGGGTCATTATTTCCTTAAACCAGGTATCCAAAAAATATATTTTATTTACCACGTGAACTGCGATAGAAATATAAAAGAGCTAGATATTAATAATGGTATATCATTATTTTTATGCAGGGGTTCCCTGAGACATGAAAACTATTTCAAGGGTTCCACAAGGGTAAAAAGGTTGAGAAACGCTGCTCTGGACAGACAGACACACAGACAGACAGACAGACAGACAGACATAACGAATATAGTGGTCACTCTGGCTGGCGCTCGTGAACCAATAAATTACACAACAAAAATGATACACACAAACTCTTCTGGAGTGATAATAAATGCCATCAAGTTACTGCAGCACGTGACTATCTTGACTCGAACCTCCCCAGCCTCACTCTAACCTTTTACATTGACCCACTCAGTTCTGCCCATGACTACCACAGCCCATGGCAACCTCAATCCATTATACCCATCACCATGTTGGCCCACACACCTTCTTTGAAGCAACATATTTGATGGTTGAGTGTTTTGCCACTGTTCGTGCCAGTTCTATCTTTTGAATGGATGCACAACGTATCCAGCCAGGATCGCCGTGGGTAGAAGTGACAGGCAAACGGTAAAAAAACTTGTAAATATGAGGAATAACCTTCACATCCTTGCAATACAAAAAAACATGTAAAACAGAGTGGTACAAATAACAGCACAAAGCCATTTCATATGAACAAAGTTCACAAATGTCATCCCTGTAGATTGAAAATGGATGATGCATATGAAGAACACATCGAGCCACAAGCAAGTGAAGAATGAGTCATTTTGAGGTACAAACACAAACAGCTGCTGGTCTGAAAATTGCATAAATGAACACGTGATTCACCCAACAGTAATAATGTGTCAATGCTAGCTGGTGTCTGATTGGTTCAACCACCCTTTCATGGCATCATGGACATGTATATATGTGGGAGTAAATAAAAAAACCCATAGTGATATCGTGTGTGTGTGTGTGTGTGTGTGTGTGTGTGTGTGTGTGTGTGTGTGTGTGTGTGTGTGTGTGTGTGTGTGTGTGTGTGTGTGTGTGTGTGTGTGTGTGTGTGTGTGTGTGTGTGTGTGTGGTTTGACCATGAGGGAGACTGCCATTGTTTTGGATCGTTTGTGTGGTCGGGGATGTTGTTGGCATAAATTTCCACCGTTTTTTGATTGAATCCCTTGTTTTGGAAACTGTAATTTATTTCACATTCATTATGGTTTAATGAGTGATTTATAATAGTAGGGGAGAGGGGGGTAAGTTGAGTTACTTTATGGTGATGTTGATCTCGAATACAACGTATTGCATAGTCAAAGATGACATTTGTGTTGTTTTCCACAAGTACAAGTGCACAGTTTGTGGGCCATAATCAGTCATGCAGGATCAACACCAGTGTCTTAATGAAGCAATTAAGAACAAGGAAAAAAGACATAAAATGTCATAGCCCCCATTGTTTTATTAATTTTGCTGTACAGAGTTCAAGGGCTAGCCCATATTTTTTAATATGTTAAAGAGTTAAAGGTTACTCTCGCCCCCTGTGGAGCATCCTTCTCAACCACTGGATTGAGAGAAGACTGACAAAGTCCTTCATAAAGTTCAGCATGGCTCTCATTGCCAAAAAGTCCAGTATTTGGCATTTCACTTTCGTCATGCAATTCATCCATCTGTTTCTCCTCAATACCCCTTGCTGATGAATCTGTTGGACTGACATCTGGAAAGGATTCCTGGGGTACATCAGCAACTGCAAGTTCATCCATTGAAAAATGCTGAGCATCATCTTCATCACTAAAATCATTGACATTCAAATCAAGTGGGGACATTTTCTCTTCAAAGCTTCCACTTGACTCACTTTGATTTGATTCAAGATGAGCCTCTTGCTCAACTAACAGGAAGTTACAGTTGCTGCAACTCTCTTCATCAACACATCTTTCTTGGGATTGTTCCAATATTGGCTCAACAAAATAAACTTCAAGATTTGCCTTCTTGTAAGTGCCAAGTTCAGGAAGATCACTTTCCTCACCCAGCACCTTTGCAACTTCAATGTCATTTTTCTTCACAGTATCCAATGTGCCATTCCCTCCTGTACAAAAATCAAAAAACATTTCTATAGATCCACTCTCAACTACAGCTGTACCATCTGCATTATAACAGCGAGAAGTATTAGACTCGTCATAACCTTCTGCCTTGGCATCACTTCCACAAGGTTCATAAACAGTGAGTAACTGCCCCTCACAACTATGATCCAGATCTGAACTCTGGGATTGGTACTGCAAATTCTTTTCAAAAACATAACTTTCCCACTTGTCCATTTGACATGCATCTTGCTCTTTCTCTTGAGGTCCATCTGTGACTGTTAAACTGCCCAGCACTTTTTCACATTGAGCAATTCTCTCTCCAGAGTTTACATCAGCAAGCTCACTTTCGAATGTTTCAAGATCAGTCACTTGTTTTGTACTTGGCATGTCAATATTATTGTCACTCTCCTCTAATACATGTTCTGCAAATGATTCAAACATTGGTTCAGCCAAATCTGCTTGACCCTTTTGTGTGGTTGGCTGCTGGGATGAGCACTGCATCATACTGTCTGCAAGCCGCCATGTCGGACTATTTGAGATTGTGTGAATCGCAGCATCCTCGTCTCGCAGACTCGGTTGGACTCGCAACCTCTCCCACCCCAAGTGTTCAGCCGCTCCTGTGATATGTCATCCATCCTTTCTCCAGTCAATTGTTGCCCCCACAAGCCTTTATTAACTAACACCCACTCTTGTTCTGTTACACTGGTTTCCAACTCTTTCACATACTCAGCCAAACCACCACCTTTGTGCTCACAAAATCCCAATTCCTCGAACAGTTGTTGCATTCTGGTAATCACACAAGCATGATAGCCCTCCAGGTCCTCAGTTACTTTGTCAATTCTTATATTTATTGACCCAATTTTTCCTTCCAACTTTTCCTCCATTCGGACAGCCTAGGTTTTACCCTCTTCTATTTACAATGCCATTTTTTACTGTTTTATCTCAAATCCGGTCTCCAATTTCGTCTCCATTTCCCCCATTTCACTCCTTTGTTCATCAAATTCACCCTCCATTCCACCAATTTGTCCCCTCAGTTCAATCACCTGTCCATTCATTTATTTACTCGTTCATTTATTTCCTTATTCACTCATTCCCTTCCTTCATCCTCACTGTCTTCCCGCCGAAACATCTTTTTGTGCACGTCCACAATTTCCCACGTGCGTTTAATCAAACAAAAAAAGAAAATATTTCCCTTAAAATGTTTTTCTTTTGTTCATCAATTTTATTTTCCATTCTATAAATTTGTCTCTTCGATTCACTCGTTTGTTTATTCATTTGTTCAATGATTCCCTTCAATTCACTCATTTGTTCACGCATCAATTGTTCCAACATGACCTGGAGAGCCATCATATCCACTCCCCATGTCCCATTCCCCACCATTGTGGAGTACGGGGGACTGACGCTCGGGACGGGGCAAGATTCTATCCTATCGTCCTCAAACAACTCTAACCCTGGCTCGCTTCCTTCGTCCTCACTGTCTTCCCGCCGAAACATCATCTTGTGCATGTCTGCAATTTCCCAGGTGCGTTTAACCAAATCAAAATGAGAAAATACTTCGCTTAAATTTCCAAGCATTCTTTTCTGCGGACACCAGTTAATTATAAAATTTGTACCTCGATCACAACAACCCCCTCTCCATCCACGGCAGAGAGGTGATCACTTAAATATTTAGATTCCCATTTATTTATTTTTTAAAGCTTTGCTCACTCCAACACCATCTGTCATGGTGGGGGGGGGTCAAAAAAATCCCACTCCTGATCAACAAATGTCGTGTTCAGGCCGATTAACACCGACCCAGACGGATAGCCAAACGTTTTTCACTTGGAAGTAATCAACCGAGATCTTTGGAAATTATTGCACGCGTGGGACGGGAAACAGCGCAAGCGCTCACCAGAACGGAAAGTCATGGGTTTATTCTTGAACCCACGATTAAACGAACACAAGTAAAATGAACAAATAACGGTTTAATGAACATAAATCAAAGATTTATAATGAAATTACTCGAGGGTGAAAATGAAACGTGAGGTAAAACTAAATCCTAATTTGAGACGTCTCCACTCAGTCGCAAAAACAGACAAGGGGAAAGATAAAAACAAAAGAAATTCCTCCCTTTATGTCAGTACTCAGCTTTGTGTCCAGAGATGACCTTTTAGAAGCCTCATTGTCATCGAACCGCGTAGCCACCACGTGGGAAACACACAAAATGGCGCTGAGTCGCTCCTCGCGGCTTGCCGGTTACCATTTTTGGGGGCGGGGTTTCGCCTGCCCATTGTGTTTGGACTGCGTCGGCAGCCAGGTTGGTTGTTGTTGTCGTTGTTGTTCTTGTAAAACGTGATATGTTTTTATGGCTGGCTTTGCAAATGCAAAAACATATGAAACGGTCACAGGGGCAATCACATCCTGGGAAAAATAGCCTTAAACCCTCCCTCGTTAATACTCCCACCCCCTCCACCCCAAATATGTATGTGTGTGTATATACATATATATATATATATATATATATATATATATGTATATATTTATATATTTATGTGTGTGATATATATATATATATATATATATATATATATATATATATATATATATATATATATATATATATATATATATTTATGTGTGTGATATATATATATATATATATATATATATATATATATATATATATATATATATATATACATATATTTATGTTTGTATGTGTGTAAATATATATATATATATATATATATATATATATATATATATATATATATATATATATATATATATATATATATATACTGTTGTGGTGAAAAATATTGGCACCCTTACACTTTTTTCAAATAATTCACCATTTCTTCCAGAAAATTGTTGAAATAAAAAAATACATTTTGGTATCCGCATATGTATTTTTTTTGGTTTGCAGTGGAACAAAACAAAGAAAAGCTGAAAAAATTACTAAATCTTAGCTTATTCCACACAGATATCCTAAAATGGCCTGCACAATATTATTGACACCTTTCAGAAGTTGTTAGAAATCATCAGATTTCAAGCAAGTGATTCTCCTTTACTTTGGAATTGAACTCACCTGTGGTGAGTTGCAGGTGCCTGCAATATAAAAATTATGCATTCAACCAGTTTAATAGGAGAAAAGGAGTCTATCTGCTGTTTTGTGTCATTGTGTGCACTTCAATGAACATGCAGAAAAGAAAGAAAACCAGAAAAATGTTTGAGGTCAGACCCAACATTGCAGCTAAGCATGGACAATCTCAAGGCTACAAATCCATCTCCAGAGACCTTGATGTTCCTTTTTCCACCGTACGTAATGTTATCAGGAAGTTTAAGGCCCATAGCACTGGAGCCAACAACTCTGGACGTAGCCGCAAGAGAAAACTTGATCGAAGATTGCAGTGAAGGATTGTTCGAATGGTGTAGAAAGCACCTCGATCAACTGCCAAACAGATTTAAGCTGACCTTCAGGCACAAGGTATGACAGTCTCAACTCACACCATCCTTCTCCAACCGAATGAAAGGGGGTTCTATGGAAGGAGACCCAGGAGGACCCCACTGCTGAGTGTGTGTGTGTGTGTGTGTGTGTGTGTGTGTGTGTGTGTGTGTGTGTGTGTGTGTGTGTGTGTGTGTGTGTGTGTGTGTGTGTGTGTGTGTGTGTGTGTGTGTGTGTGTGTGTGTGTGTGTGTGTGTGTGTGTGTGAGAGAGAGACAGAGAGAGACACAGAGATTTAAGAAAGCCCGATTGGAGTTTGCCAAATCACACCTGAACAAGTCAAAATCCTTCAGGTAGAATGTCCCAAAGACAGATGAAACCAAATTTGAGCTTCTTGGTAAAGCACATCATCTCTATGTTTACAGAAAACAAAATGAAGCCTTCAAAGAAAAGAGCATCTTCTCTACAGTCAAACATGGTGGAGGTTCAGTGATGTTTTGGGGTTGCTGTGATGCCTCTGACACTGAGTGCCTTGAATGTGTGCATGGCATAATGAAATCAGAAGATTACAAATGGCAATTTGGAGCACAATGTTCAACCCATTGTCAGAAAGCTGGGTCTCCGGCGAAGTTCATGGGTCTTGCAGCAGAACAATGATCCAAAGCACACTTTAAAAGCACCCAGGAATGGTTCAAGATAAAATGCTGGACTGTTCTGAAGTGGCCAGCAATGATCCCAGAGCTAAATCCTATTGAATACCTGTGGGGAGGTATTAAAAAATATAAATATATATATATATATATATATATATATATATATATATATATATATATATATATATATATACTGTATATCGATATACATATTTACTGTATATTTATATACATATATACTGTATAGCCTGGTGTTGGCTCAGTGGTTAGGGTGGCGGCTTGGGATCCGAGGGTCCTGAGTTCAAGCCTCGTTGCCCGCTGAATTAATTCACCAGGGGGTTGACTCAGCCTGCCATCCTTCCGAGGTCGGCAAAATGAGTACCAGCTTGCTGGGATGACCGAGTCATTCAAGTATCCTGCGTCAGAGTGGCGACCTGTCCAGGATTGTGCCCAATAGCCAAGGAGACTGCTTCGGCAGCACCAACGCTCTGTACAGAGTATGGTCCCAATGGACAATGGATATACTGTATATCTCTATACATATATATCTGTGATATTTGTATAGACCATAATGTGTGTTGTGAAAGCACCGGTGACATATAAGACTGCAGTTTAGCTTTTTTGATGAAAGAGTGGAACTTGTTATAAAATGTTCTGTAAAAGGAAAGTCCGAAATATGAAATCCCAATAAGGGGGCTCTTGGAACAACTTGCAAGTGGAAATGCACCATACATTTTCCTTTTACAACCACTCACTTCACCACTAATGTGTGCATTGGCATCTGTGGCACTTGTGCTGTGAAATGCATCTGCAAAGATCGTGAAATGTGGAAAAAGCTTCTTCAAATACCAAATTCATGTTTCCTGTTGGTGAGGTCATGACCATGTCACGAATGGAGTGAAAGGTAAAAAAAAAAAAAAGGGATTAGGTTGAGAGGGCTATTCACACGTCATCATTCACATCAAGATAGGAAGCATTAAAGACAGAGCACAGTGAGTTCCTGTTAGGAGGAGGATATTAGTTATGAGGTCTAACTGAGCTGTTGTAAGCACATGCTGTCTTTTCAAATTTGTGCCTCCAATCATTTGCACCAGTCACTTTTGTTTGTGTTAGAAAGTGGTGACAGTGCAGTAATGAATGGATCATGGTCATGACAAAATGCTGGAGGATACAGAGAGATTCAATCATTTATCCCAAAAACTTTCAAGCTCAAGATCTTCAAGAACATCTGTTAAAACTATTCAGAACTTGCCTTGTGCTGACATGATAGCTCAGAGGTAATCTAGTTATCTTTTGTCATCTAGTCTGGGTTAGATTCCAGACCCAACTTTAAATAATTGTCACCCTGCTGGTTTGCAGCCAGGATGTTGCATCGATCAGTGTATTGTCCTTTACAGGAATGTCAGTCCAGGTGTTCAGTTTGCTAGCATTCACCTGCAGAATTTTAACTGTCCCACAATGCCTCTCAAAAAGGGTAACCCATGTGTGCAAGTAACTAAGGAGAACTCCAAATTCCTGGCCACGTTTACAGGGACACTGAATCAGTGGCATTCATCATCCTCATCCTCAGCTTCAGTAATGACTCAACTGTCCAAATGCATTATCAATTCCTGGACCAAGATGCATTTGCTCGACGAAGGATTGCATAGTGTGTCCAAAAGTTCAAAATTCAAATCACAATGAATATCGTAGTGAAATTGGATACAATGATGCGGATTGCTGCATGTGAAAGAACATTTCTTGATGTTTCATCAAGATTTGTCAAAATTATCATACGTATCTGAATGGACATGTGGGAATTACGTTTGAATGACTCCTCAACGTGTTCAACATTCTCAACACCACTTGTGCTTTTCTGGCCTCTCCCCTTCCTCTGCAGGATGCTTCCAGTCTTCATAAATGTTTTGTTCCATTCATGAATCGTTTTTCTCGATGGTGGCTGCCTTCCATAAATCGTCCTGAAGTTTCATGGAACCTGTGTAGCTAATTTTGATCGATATAAACCAGGCAACACACTGAACTTTTTCTTATGGAGATGCCATGTGCAGTAAATGTGACGTCACATATCGTCACATAGGAGATACCTCTCAACTAAAACAAAAAAAATCAAAGAAACTTCTGAGAAATGCTCTTTCTCATGAAGCAAACCACCTTATATCTCATTTCATTAATTTTCTAAATTATGGTTTGAATTTGGAACGGTAATTTGTGGACATCCTGTATTATAGTCACAGACGATATTCATCTTATAATAATTGTATGACAAACCCACCTAACCCATAAGAAAAATATGAGCTATCTTACAAGGAACTTCAACACAGAAGGAAGCCATTCAGCCTATCCAAGACTGTGCAATGGTTACCCACCTATGGTTTCTTGTCTGTATTCTATCCTTTGAATGCTGAGCATCAAGGAAGGAAGCAGCACGTACCATTTTTAAAGTCTTTGGTGTGACCCGGCTAAGGACGGGTTCCAACCACCGACATCCTAGACTCAAAGCATGAATGCTCTAACCATTAAGCCACTGAGTCTGGTTTTACAGTACTCATAGCTAAATTGACTGTGCAGTTGAGTGGGTGACCTATGCACTGCCATGGTTGGCCTTGTATTATGCACTTTCAAGTGCTGCTTTTGTTTAACAGGAAAGTTTTACTCTGAACCAATTATTGATGTCTATGGTCGTTTTCCAACAGTCAAAGTGCAATGTTTGGGAGGCTGAATGTTTAGAGTTCCTTTTAACTGATTTCTCTGCAACAAAACTTTCAATAACCTCAATGTTCATCTCCCACAACAAGGATGAAGCACAAGGCATGTTGCTCTCACACAGCAGGTGGATCAATGGCCTGTGTTTTTTGATCGCCTCTTTCAGTTTAGCTCCCTCTGCTCTCTCAGCCCTCTAACCTTCTCCAAGTACTCAAGGATGCACATGTTCTTCCAGTAACCTCATCCTAATTAAGCTCTCCAAAAACAGGCATCTGCCCACCACCAAAATTTTGTTCCTCTTTTCTCCTATTTGTGAAATTGTCTTCTGGGAATGGTCTAATGCTTTTTTCATTGTCGGACTTCAGTGAAGCAGCATACCGCCATCTCATGTCATCCCAATCCCATTATTTTCTACCCCATTAATCTTACACATCAAAACCCTCTTACCACTGTGTTTTTCTCTCTCTCTCTCTCTCTCTCTCTCTCTCTCTCTCTCTCTCTCTCTCTCTCTCTCTCTCTCTCTCTCTCTCTCTCTCTCTCTCTCTCTCTCTCTCTCTCTCTCTCTTTCTCTTTCTCTTTCTCTTTCTCTTTCTCTTTCTCTTTCTCTTTCTCTTTCTCTTTCTCTTTCTCTTTCTCTTTCTCTTTCTCTTTCTCTTTCTCTTTCTCTTTCTCTTTCTCTTTCTCTTTCTCTTTCTCTTTCTCTTTCTCTCTCTTTTTCTCTCTCTTTTTCTCTCTCTTTTCTCTCTCTTTTCTCTCTCTTTTTCTCTCTCTTTTTCTCTCTCTTTTTCTCTCTCTTTTTCTCTCTCTCTTTTCTCTCTCTCTTTTCTCTCTCTTTTTCTCTCTCTTTTTCTCTCTCTTTTTCTCTCTCTTTTTCTCTCTTTTTCTCTCTCTCTTTCTTTTTTCCTTGCTTGTTGTATCCAACTTGTTCTTTCTCTTGCTTGTTATGTCCAACTGTAGCCCCACTATCAGCATGTTGCTTACTCTTCAATGAGCCAATATTTTTTTAGACATGATACCCAAAATATAGTCACACCATATAATAACGGTTTAAGTATATTAAGGTTGTTTGCAGACTCAATACATCATCAACACCCATTACATCGTCATTGTATTGAATCGTGATGAATGAAGTTGTTTGCAGATAGCTAGTCAAATGTAAGAGACAAAAAAACAAAAAAAGAAAGAGATAACTACTTATTATTCCACAAGCTCCAAATAAATTACAAGTTTATTATCAAATAGTTAATGGAAGTTAAATTTTCATCAAGTGACATTAAACAAGAAACCACTGAAACAGCCTTGGTTGATTTTTCCAGGTAATTAGCTCAACCATCAAACCTTGTTTCATATAAATGTCACCCTCCCACCCCAAACAGAGTCAGGGTCAAATTCTTCAAAATTTCATCCAGTTTCATATTATATAGTAAATGTAACTTGGCATTTTTTAGATTTCATATCTCTTGAGGGCTGTACTTATTTCATTGTAAAAATGGTGTTCAAAAAGTTATACGAACGAGGTTTTCACAATCGTCCTTAATAAACTAACGTTTGTTTTCTTTCAATAATTAAGTATTTATACTCTCTATATTTTATCTTTAAAATATTTTCTTTCTAATTACGTATTGGAAATTATAAATGGAATGTCTTGGACTCTCCTGGAAGGTTGGCCCCACCCTTTGGTAGGCTCAGAGAATCTCAATGGCCACCACAAGACACCAAACAGCATGACCTCACGGCTGGTGAGGAGATGGACGAGGAATTGGCGATAACTCACATACTCATCATCAAATAACACCGTGGCTTTTCTTAACATCCACCAGCAATCAATGCTACACACAGGTTCACAGCTTAACATCAACCTGAGGGACAGTGTACCCATTAACACATTGCCATACTGACATGGTCAATAAACAAATGTGGACTAAACTGCTCGGAGGTAAGTGCACTACCTATGCACCATTTAACTCAACTCGTTGGTGTAATGGTTGGAGCATCTGCTCTGAGTCTGGGAGGTTTGCGGTTCAAACCCCAGCCGGGTCATAGCAAAGATTTTTAAGATGGTACGTGCTGCTTCATTGCTTGACGCTCAGCATAAACAAAGGGTAGAACATAGACAAATAATTATAGGTTGGCAACCATTGCACAAGCTTGATGGGTCTAATGGTCTTCTCCTGCATGTTGAAGTTCCTTGTAAGGAACTCATATTAGAGCACAATCCTATTATTTATTTTACCATCAATAATTCTGTCACCACCATCTTTCATTAACTTTGAACAGAATATTTATGCTTTATTAATCCCAACAAACGCCTGTCAGCAGGGAGAAGATGTTTACTAGGTTCTGGTTTCCGTGAATGACAAAGGAAGTTTCCCAGATATTGTGTGACATATAGCTGCAAAATGTGTGGTCAGAGAGAGCCATCTTATGGCAAAAGCAGATTCAGTATAAAATACAATAATTGCACAATGAAACTGGAGATTGACATTACTAAGCTACAAAACTACTCACGGCAAAATATACCTGTGTTCAAAAGCAAAATGAACACATGATGCAAACATATCGACAAGTGATGATTCAACAAACCCAAACTCTACTTCTTCCCTTACTCAACCTTATATATGTTCCACACCTCCTGACTTCAATGGCTCAACCTACCTGCAAAAGGTGCTCACGTGGGTGTTCACTGCTTTTAGTTTGCCAGCTACCCTGACTAAAGTGTGTGAGAGAAACTTTTGATGGCATTTGTATTAAAAGCAGTCACCCGTGTTAAATCTACCCTATGTGTGAGGACGATTAAGATGCGTCCCTCCATCTCTGTGGACAAATCTTAATCGTGACATTTAAAAATCATGTCCCAGGTCGTAAAGGTCACATATAGTCAAATAAGCAATATATTGGATATTGTTGGAGCACAGAATTGGAGACTATGTGATGCAAACAATCTAGAGGTTCTAAATAGATTAGATATCGCGTCAGAGACAGATTTTCATGAGAAAGTAGTAAAACGATGCAAGGCATGCTGGAGTACTTTCATCTTAGAGAGTTAGATATCCAGACTTAGGAAGCGACTTGAATCATGTGCCTGAGTGGGACTTCATTGGACATCAAATCTGTCTAAATACTGTACATAGTTTTATCCTCCAACCAATTGGAAAGTATCAGAAGACCATCAATGGGAAGGTTTACATATTAACCACAATGCATAAGTCAGAAGAAGTGAGTGAGATGGTCAAGAATGATTTGGCGATGACAGTAAAAGGCTACGCAGTGTCCTTGATCTTGTTGCAGTCGAGGGTTGTTATCATCTACGAGTTTGGATAGCATTTGGAAGACGAAATAAGCAGAAGGAAATAGTATCAACAACAGGGATCGAGAAGGATGAGTGTATGGACATCTTCTGTGCAGACTTAATTGCAAGGTTGTCATTTCATTGCAAGGTTGTCACAATTTCAAGGTTGCCTTGTGGTCATATGTATGTGAAGTTCTATGGAGATGTTCATAAATACATTACAACAGAGGGGCAACTATGTCCTGTTTATATCTGTTTCTCCATTTGCTGTTTGGGGACATGGCTATAATGGATGAAATTCTTGAAGACTATAATGACGTGTAATCGAAAGTGTTCAACATTGCTCAGGTCATTGTATGTGCTGTGCTTAGTAGTCACAAAACGACTCCAAAGCTTTTAGGACTGGGTCTTGTTCTTCACTGGGAGAGATGTTTCGTGCAGCACGCCAGAGTACTGGTGTTGATATTTTTCGGAGAATTGATGACAACAGCCAAAAACATCGATAAGTTTGAAAGAGCATGACCACATGTATATCCCAGCCAACTCTGTGAATGGGCATATGATTCACTATTCATTTGACAATATTGACTGTAAAGGTCGAAAGTGAGAATGTCACCGACCTACATCTTAATCCTTATCCCCTTTTGATATTTAGCATGGGTTTTGATTTCTAGTTGATTTAGCATGGGTGACCGATTTTAACAAGAAAGCCATTAAAACCTTTTCTTCGTGATGTGTCTTACGCATTATTCCACTTATCGATTTTATTGTGGGTTAATTTTTCCCACCCATTATCTGAGGGTTTACTGGGTAAAATCTAGCTCTGTCAAGCTGAAATCACCCCGGAAGGTGTCTCTGTGTGGAAAATTCAACAGGAAGTGTGCTGCTTTTACATTGATAACAGATAACGTCAGTCATAACATCAAAAAAAAAAAACCCTGGCAGGAGAAGGCCTTTGGGTCCACCATACCTGTATCACCAATAATACTTGATCGAGACACAAAATCATTGATTTTATTCAGTGAAATACTTGAACAACCTGTCATGCACAGTATTTTCATGTATGTACGAAACTCACCAAAATATGAAAATAGTGATAAGGAAATTACCAAAATTTGGTCTCACCATGGTCATGATTATTGCAATCACATGATGTCTCCTTCCTTTGGGAGGATGCTTAACATCTCGTGCACGTTGCCCGCATGGTTCCAGATGAAGACCACTCAGTGGTCAAAAACTGTGGACCGGAGCCGTTGGATTAATAACACTAAACGTTTAAATCTGTAATTTGTGAAACCCAAGGGTTGATCAGCAAACCCATAGCTTAGAAAAAGATTATGTAAAAAGTGACAGTTTTAAATATGGTCAGTCATTGCCTTTTTGTCAGGCTATAGACTTGGTGATTATCCTTCATACAGATACCTGCTGACCGTTTAGAAACCCCCCCCCCCATCCACTTTCTCAACAATCCTCTGGAAGAAGTCCTTTCTTTCAAGTTTCTGGGTGTCACTACCTGCCATGACCTTTCCTGGGAAAGCCATATTTCAAACCTCGCCTACAACGCCAGTCGCCGACGGGGAATCCTCCGTCGTGCAAATTCCTTCCTCGTCCCACGTGAGCTCCTGACCACTTACAAAGCTTTTGTCTGCAGCCTGATGGAGTACTGCTCTCCCCTTTGGGCTGGTGATCCCGCCTACCACCTTTCTCGGCTTCACACTGTGGAAACCAAGGTATTTCGGATCATTGGCATCTCCCGCGATGAGGCTGAGTCTTTGCCCTCTCACTCAATCGCCGCAGGTTGGTCGGTGGTCTTTCTGTCTTCTACCGTCACCTCTCCAGCCTCACCCCCCCTGCTCTCTCTGCGATTTGTCCCCACCACAATTCCGCAGGGCGCTCAAGGTCTGCCAACCCCTTCTGGTAAAACTACCAAAATCACGAATCACTGCTCACCTTCACTCTTTCATTCCTCTTTTTTCCCGCCTTTGGAATAAACGCCCTCACTCTATGCGGTCCCATTCTTCCCTCCAGGCCTTCAAAACAGCTGTTCACCACCACCTCTTATCCAAATCCAAATCCCCCATCCAAATCCTCGATCTTTTCTACCCCCGATAATCCACCCAAGCCCACCTTCCTTCAAATTCCCTGCTTTCCTTCCTGAAAGTCCCTGTAATGTCCATCTTCTATTCGCCATGTTCCTCGTCCCATCCCTCTCCCTTCCACAGATCTCCTAATGTCTCTGTTCCCCACTGTTTTGTCCTTCCCACTCCTTCCCCTCATGTATCATGCCCCCCTTGATGTGCGTTGTGTGTTAGCTCTCATACGAGCCTCAACAAGGTATACAAAAAAAAGAACCAATTTACCTAATGAACCACACGGTGTCGTCTACCGGGGAACCACGCCCTCAGTACGCCTTGCCCGAACCGGACCACTCCACCGACTACCAACTGCCAACTACCTTTCCGGTTCGGATGCAGCGAGCGGATCTGCCAAGGTCATACCTGCTGGAATGAACGGATTTTCGGGTATAAAAACTCACCTCAGCTCAGATTCCAACCATGCTGGACCAATGGAGGAAATGACGAAAATGAACTGGGAACATTTCTCCAATAATTTATTTACAATCACTTGCAAAAGGACTCAGAGCAGACTTATCGTGGGAATACAGGCAAGATTTACAATGATCAAACACTTAAACAGTTCTCCTTAAAGATGGCAAGATCCTCTCCTCCATGGGTCCGCCCCTTCTGGGAGGGATTTCGGCCATGCCGTGAGCCCGCCCCTTCCATGCATGACTGAACTCGCCAAAAAGGTACCTCACAAAGATTTTGCCTCAGAAAGCGAGAAAAAGGGACTGTGGTTCAAATATGAGGGGAAATAAAGATTTATTACCCTAACTAAAAAAAATCGCAATGCACCCCTTCGATTTCCCACAACAAACAAGAAGGGATTCTGTCTACACATATACTTAATGGCATAACTAACGTTGGGTCAGCTGTATGTTTGAATGCATACGGTTCCTTGAACCGTAACAAAAAAAAAATATATATATATATATATATATATATATATATATATATATATATATATATATATATATATATATATATATATATATATATATATATATATACTGGGCGTAGTGGCGTGCGCCTGTAATCCGGCTACTCGGAGGCTTGGGTTGGAGGATCGCTTGAGGACGGGGGCTCTGCACTGGGCAGGGTGTGGAGCAGCCCGGAATCATGGCGAAACCCAAATCCTGATCCCTGTGTCGCAAGAGGCGACCAGGGTTGCGTCAGGAAGGGCATCCGGCGTAAAAAACCTGTGCCAAATCAGTATGTGGATCATAACGGATGATCCACTGTGGCGACCCCTAACGGGAGCAGCCGAAAGACGAACAACAACATATATATATATATATATATATATATATATATATATATATATATATATATATATATATATATATATCGAAAGGAGCAACACTGACCCTAAATGTGGCATGATGCTGATGTCATGCTGCCTCATCAAGTTAGCAGGTTCGATTTTTATTTAACCAGCTTTGAATGGTCACAAATAAACGACTTGGAACTATGTTGTCCTGAAAAGGCCATAATAAGGATGAAATGTGGATCGGCGGCTCTACTTTCATTTATTTGTTACCATAAATCTCGGTCTTGAAAGACAGTGCCAAATCGACACCATCCTCGTAAGGAGGTGATGTGTTGGCATAATTTATGCACATGATGGTAGCATCATGTCGCATTTAAGGTCAGTGTTGCTCCTTTTGTTTTAATTTATCCTCTTGACTATTCTCACCTCAGAACTGGTGTTCGTGTGGCACATGTATATTGCTTACAGGTCTTTCAGCCTTTGCTGCTATGGGACTTCTTTATCCAATAATCCCTTCATCATCCATCCATCTCTCCATCCCTCCTTTAGCTTTCCATCCATCAAAATTCCTCACCCTTTTGCTTCTGAACCTCTATTCCCCATGCTTCCCTAAAAGCCTTCACCCTTTACCTCTCAAACCCTGCAAACCCTCTTTTCATTTGGTCAATTCCAATTCCTCCCATCCTTACTCCCTTTGAATCCTTTTTTCTATCCTATTCCCCCTCGCACATTCCCACACCATAACCACACCACCACCACAAATACACCTCCACACATTCAAAGCTGTCATAAGCGCTGCGTAACATATGATGCCACTGCTTAACCTATAACTATCGGAAAGCTGCAGGGCCAAGTGCAAGCGACATGGTGGACAGACACTGCCAGTAGGGGAAAATTCTGGGGCCATGTGGAGGGCCACGGTGTGGATGCCGTGCAGAGAGTGGGTGGGGCTGCCCAGTCAATGATGGCACCAATGGGAGGCGACGTGATCGGGGTCAAAACATATTGCAGTGACCTTCACTCTGAAGACATGCCCCATCTGAGCACCAACATAAGATGGTGTGCGTTGGAGGTTGGTGCCTGTTTGACCCACCCAGGAGCCTGTATGGGATGATATTCTAACCAACCTGCCTGTCTGTATGAGTTACATACAGTCTGTTCGAGTTGCGCTGGGGAAGAAACCAAGTGGTGTGGACCAAAGGGTCTCGAGGGTTGGCAGCAGGCATGCAATCCGAGTGTGCAGCGGCTCCATACTGACAAACACAATCTATGTTTTTTTCTGTCTGTAAACCACACTAATTTGTCCAATTGAGATGCACGAACAAGTTGACAAAGAGCAATCGAAGATAAACCTTTCGACCCATCTCTGTGAGGGTTTGCAGGGTTTTACAATGCACCTCACACCTTTTCCTCCAGACCTTACATCGCATACATGATACCTATCCAGATACCACACTGATACATGCACCATTTCACTTCCTCCCCTTTACTTCCCTTCCCTGCACTTTGGACCAACACAGCACAAGTACGCCTCTTTGCATAGGGTGAGCAATGGGCTGGCACAAAGCCCTGCTCTTCATATCTCTCTCTCTCTCTCTCTCTCTCTCTCTCTCTCTCTCTCTCTCTCTCTCTCTCTCTCTCTCTCTCTCTCTCTCTCTCTCTCTCTCTCTCTCTCTCTCTCTCTCTCTCTCTCTCTCTCTCTCTCTCTCTCTCTCTCTCTCTCTCTCTCTCTCTCTCTCTCTCTCTCTCTCTCTCTCTCTCTCTCTCTCTCTCTCTCTCTCTCTCTCTGTCTCTCTCTCTGTCTCTCTCTCTCTCTCTCTCTCTCTCTCTCTCTCTCTCTCTCTCTCTCTCTCTCTCTCTCTCTCTCTCTCTCTCGCTGTCTCTCGCTGTCTCTCGCTGTCTCTCGCTGTCTCTCTCTCTTCCCCTCTTCCCCTCTTCCCCTCTTCCCCTCTTCCCCTCTTCCCCTCTTCCCCTCTTCCCCTCTTCCCCTCTTCCCCTCTTCCCCTCTTCCCCTCTTCCCCTCTTCCCCTCTTCCCCTCTTCCCCTCTTCCCCTCTTCCCCTCTTCCCCTCTTCCCCTCTTCCCCTCTTCCCCTCTTCCCCTCTTCCCCTCTTCCCCTCTTCCCCTCTTCCCCTCTTCCCCTCTTCCCCTCTTCCCTCTTCCCCTCTTCCCCTCTTCCCCTCTTCCCCTCTTCCCCTCTTCCCCTCTTCCCCTCTTCCCCTCTTCCCCTCTTCCCCTCTTCCCCTCTTCCCCTCTTCCCCTCTTCCCCTCTTCCCCTCTTCCCCTCTTCCCCTCTTCCCCTCTTCCCCCCCTCCCCCTCTCTCTCTCCTCCCACTTTGCATAGCTGTTGTTCGCTTGGCACGCACGTGCAATCGCAAAGGGCTGTTGCTCAGTCTCTGGCGGTACGTGTGGAGCCTGTGATGCTTCTCCTTTCTCTCTTCTTATCATCTTCTTATCTTTTCTCTAATGTATTTTTACTTACGAAATCTAAAGATTTCGTTCGTATATTGATGCCTTCCGTTTCTGTTTGTTTGTTTGTAGGCACGATAACTCGAGAACGGAATAAGCTACGAATGTCAAATTACACCACGTGATTCAGGAGGGTGATGGCTAATGCTGATTAGATTTTGGTCAAAATCGGTCAAAGGTCAAGGTCACAGTGAGGTCAAACATCCAAAACATTCGATTTTTGATGGTTTGGTACAGAATCATTGTAGAAACTTCTGGTTTGCGTCGCTATCTTCTCGAGAGACAGATTTTATGAGACAAGGTCAGAGGTCAAGTTGATGATTTCGTAAGTACCAGTCTATGACTGATTGTTTGTTTGTTTGTAGGCACGATAACTCGAGAACAGAAGAAGCTACCAATGTCAAATTACACCACGTGATTCAGGAGGGTGATGGCAAGTGCTGATTAGATTTTGGTCGAAATCGGTCAAAGGTCAAGGTCACAGTGAGGTCAAAATTCGATTTTTGATGGTTTGGTACAGATAACTCGAGAACGGAAGAAGCTACCAATGTCAAATTACACCAAGTGATTCAGGATGGTGATGGCTCGTGCTGATTAGATTTTGCTCAAAATCGGTCAAGGGTCAAGGTCACAGTGAGGTCAAACATCCAAAACATTCGATTTTTGATGGTTTGCTACAGAATCATCGTAGAAACTTCTAGTTTGCGTCGCTACCTTCTCTAGAGACAGCTTTTATTAGACAAGGTCAGAGGTCAAGTTGACGATTTCGTAAGTACCAGTCTATGACTGCTTGTTTGTTTGTTACTTACAAAATCTAAAGATTTCGTTAGTATATTGATGCCTTCCGTTTCTGTTTGTTTGATTGTTTGTTTGTTTGTTTGTTTGTAGGCACGATAACTCGAGAACGGAAGAAGCTACCAATGTGAAATTACACCACGTGATTCAGAAGGGTGATGGCTCGTGCTGATTAGATTTTGGTCAAAATCGGTCAAAGGTCAAGGTCACGGTGAGGTCAAATATTCGATTTTTGATGGTTTGGTACAGATAACTCGAGAACGGAAGAAGCTACCAATGTCAAATTACACTACGTGATTCAGGACGCTGATGTTTAGTGCTGATTAGATTTTGGTCAAAATCAGTCAAAGGTCAAGGTCACAGTGAGGTCAAACATCCAAAAAATGATAACTCGAGAACGGAAGAAGCTTCCAATGTCAAATTACACCACGTGATTCAGGAGCATGGTGGCTAGTGCTGATTCGATTTTGGTCAAAAGCGGTCAAAGTTCAAGGTCACAGTGAGGTCAAACATCCAAAACATTCGATTTTTTTGATGGTTTGGTACAGAATCATCGTAGAAACTTCTGGTTTGCGTCGCTACCTTCTCAAGAGACAGCTTTTATTAGACAAGGTCAGAGGTCAAGTTGACGATTTCGTAAGTACCAGTCTATGACTGCTTGTTACTTACGAAATCTAAAGATTTCGTTCGTATATTGATGACTTCCGTTTCTGTTTGTTTGTTTGTTTGTTTGTTTGTTTGTAGGCACGATAACTCGAGAACGGAAGAAGCTACCAATGTCAAATTACACCACGTGATTCAGGAGGGTGATGGCTAGTGCTGATCAGATTTTGGTCAAAATCGGTCAACGCTCAAGGTCACAGTGAGGTCAAACATAATTCCGTAAATTCACGTGGAGAAATGGAGTATTTTTGCTTCGCTCGACGTTACGAGTTCATTTTAACTTCAATTTTAATTTTCTCCGGTTTTTGCGATCACTTGGGACGCTTAAAACTCGGTTGTCGAAATTCTGGTAAAAATCGGATGTTTTGGAGACGTTTTAAGATTGTATAAAAAATTTCACTCGACGCGTCACGGGTCGTCCCATGATGCAGTGCGCTCGAGCAGACGCGTCGTTGAGTTACGTTAAGGTATAATTGCGTGGAGAAATGGAAATTTTTGCTTCGGTCGACGTTACGATTTTTGATGGTTTGATACAGAATCATCGTAGAAACTTCTGGTTTGCATCGCTACCTTCTCGAGAGAGCTTTTATAAGACAAGGTCAGAGGTCAAGTTGACGATTTCATCAGTACCAGTCTATGACTGCTTGTTTTTTTTTTTTTGGAGTATCCGTTTGTATAAACTCTCTTGTGGTAATGCTTTATCGATTACTTTAAAATGAATTGCTTTCTTCTTTTTTTTCCACTCTTGTATATTATCCTTTGCTTTGTTGTGGTGGTTTATTGGAAAACTTGTTGTATTGAATTTTTTTTATCTTTTTATAATTTTTTTGTAATAAAAGGACCTAAAAGTCAAAGTCAAAGTCTCTCTCTCTCTCTCTCTCTCTCTCTCTCTCTCTCTCTCTCTCTCTCTCTCTCTCTCTCTCTCTCTCTCTCTCTCTCTCTCTCTCTCTCTCTCTCTCTCTCTCTCTCTATCTCTATCTCTATCTCTATCTCTATCTCTATCTCTATCTCTATCTCTATCTATATCTCTATCTCTATCTCTATCTCTCTCTTTTTCCTGGTATGGTTGTGTTTCAACGCCTGTCCACCCCAAGATAACTAAGAGTGTGTTTGGGGATCTTCTGTACCAGCGGTAAGCTTTTCTTGTGTCTCTGATTTCTTTATATATCTTGTGAATTGTGATTGTAAATACCTGTCTCTTGAACCATTGGTAAACAATTTCAAACCTGCTCAATTGTCTGTTTTTCTTCATTGGTTTGGCATAGCATGTATGTAATAAATAAGATGAGAAGTTCTGCTCAATTGATTTGCTATGGTGGATAGCCAAGGCCTACATCTATAGTTACGCTCGACTGTACCTGATAAGTACACTGGTGAGACATTGAGAGTGAGGTTCCCCAATTGAGGTAAGTTGGTCAACAGGGAAGGTAACGTGATGCGGGGCATGGCGACCCTGCTAGATAATGTTGCACTAACCGGTGTCCGTGGTTGCTTAGCAACCCATCGGGCCATGGAGTTATCCGTGGCTTGTCAGCTTCAGGTTCTGGGGTCAGGGAAGCGGGTCCGAGAAACCCTCTTGTGAAACCCCCCATGTCACCCCAACACCATAACAATATATTGGCAAGGTCAATGTCCCCACGATACCGGTTCAACAACCTACAAATTAGAAGCCTCACCATACATCTTTTGATAACCATAACATTGCAGAAGGAAGAAGGGCCAGCCGACATAAAGATGGCCTGCTCCACAATGCAGCACCATCTGTCACCTCCCAATTGCAGAACGACAGATATTAGTCGAGTCGATCCTACCCATTAAGGAATAAATAAATCCATGTCTTGAGAGCGCAACAGACAAACGAGCAACCAACTATATTGCAATCTTGAGAATATACAACAGTTCTGATTGCCAAAGTGGACATATACATGTATTTACTGTAAATATCTTGTTTTAATGGAAACATGCATTTTGTGCGAGTTTGAGTAGCAAATGCATGATGATCATGTAATCGATAAAAGCAGAACTCTTGACAAAAAAGAAACATTCCTCGCTGAAGTGAATTGAAAGGTGTTTGAGAGGTACGTGTGAGACATTTGATAGCACAGCGGTTAAACCGACAGCTTGGGAAAGTTGATGCCTGGCTCCGAATCGAACCCGATTCATGTGCAGTCGGTGTAAAATCGATTGGATATCCGTGTGAACAAATAAACTCACAAATAACTTCAATTCTGTACAACTTTCGCTCTGACATAAGCACGCCTTGACGCATCAAACGATTGTTGGACGAAATCACATCTTTGTTTTTTCAGAAGCTTTTGTTTATTGATGATTGAAATGATTATTTGTTGGACCACTGCGTGACTTCCCATCACTGCGATCACTTCGTATTTCCAAGAAACTATCAACAAGTGAATTGTAAATGTGAAATGCATGTGTCGTGATGTCTGTGAGAAGGACTCATCAAAAGGTGAATGTACTGTTGAGATTTGCTCATTCATCACCCTACAAATCTCTTCATCCCCCAATAAAATCGACTATAAATGGATGAGGTGTGTGTGTGTGTGTGTGTGTGTGTGTGTGTGTGTGTGTGTGTGTGTGTGTGTGTGTGTGTGTGTGTGTGTGTGTGTGTGTGTGTGTGTGTGTGTGTGTGTGTCATGTTTTTTGCAGGGTTCTGGAACTTTCTGATGTGGAAAGCGAAACACCAAAATGATCATCATGACCTCCTGAGCTGATTAGGCTAAATAACTGCAAAAAAAAAAAATCCGTTACAATTCCCATGTTTTGAAGTACGCCATATTAAGGTGTATACAGCAGCTTAATACGTCCTTCCACGGCATGGCATTTTAATGCAAAGTAAATATAAATTATGAGAATACTGTATTGTAACAAACCATATATTAATTAATACGAATAACATTAGCAACAATAATAATAGTAGTATAATTTGGTAATAATAATAATGAACGTATAATCCCCACTCTGGCTCAAGCACAATCTGGGCTTGGTGAAAAGGCAAACTAATACTCAAGCAGTATGACAGGCGGGTATGCTGCAAGGCCGTGAAGACCAATGAAAATTTGGTTCAATAGACCAACGGGTCCACTGGTATTAATAAACACTTTGGTGATGTGTCTGGACCTGCCCCACTGTTCCTTTCCATCCTTTTCCCTCAATCCTCCCTTCATCCATCCTCCACCTCCCCATCCCCTCTTCTCATTTCCCTACTCCCTCGCCCCCTCCTTCTTCTTCCTTGCTCCTCATCATCTCCAAATTCAATATATTAAGCAGATAAATTGAGGAATTGAATTAATTAGGTGTTGACCGTTGATCAAGTGTATGGGCATGATGGGCCAAATGGTTTCCTCCTGTGTCCAACTTCCTTGTATATCCTTGTAAAAGCAAGGAATCTTTAGTAACCAATTTCCTGGCAGGTGAAATGCTTTCCAAGAGCAGCATTCACGAAAAAGGCAAGATGTATTTATCAAGAGAGATATAATTAGTATGCATACAGTAGCCCTGAATTACAACAATGAAATATTTGAAGTACGTATTTGAAATGGCTATTTAGGGGCACATTGCACCTTTATTCGTGTATCGGAATGGCAGAATTCAAACTTGAATCCTTTTAAAACTCAAATACAGTGTTAATATTATGACGAATGTATCCGCAGATGCATGTATTTCACCCACAGCAATGACGCAAATTCGAATTGAAATTTTAATCCACCTGTATTTTATTCATGTAAAGGTCACATTGAACAATACACAATTCCACGACTATTATCTGAAAAACAAAAACAAAGAGCTCAGTTAAAGCAATCATAGCAAGAGAATCAGAACCTCCATCTCTTCCACAATTACTCGAATCCCCCTCCATTACTTCCTCATCTTCTGTTTGCCTTTTTTCCACTTATTATAGCATAGAGGTTGGTTGGAGCACTCTTCTTTGAGCTTTCGAGTCTAGATTCAAATCTCAACACAGCTATTAACTACCACCCTGTTGTTTCACAGGCAGGGAAGGACATCAATGTGTGCATGCTCCATCACAAAGATGTTAAGCCAGATGACCCATCTGACAGCAGTGGTCGTCAGTGGATGGTAAAGATCCCTCAGTGTCTTTCTTGAAGAGGAGGCAAGTTAACACTGGCACCCTGAACAAATTACAATTTTTTTGACAACAGGTTATACTGCTCACTATCTCGGAGTGTGGTTGCCGTATGAACTACAACTCCTACACGTTATCTAAATTCATGCTCCTAGGTGTTCACACATCACGTGTGAACGGTCAGCTTTGACCACAAATAGCAATTCATTACTTCTTACAACTTACTACAAGGCTCGATGTTGGCTAAACGGTTAAAGTGACTGGCTTAAGATCTTAGGGTCTTGAGTTCAAGCTCCTGTTATCCTGTTGAATTAACCCCAGGTGGGTTCATTCAGCCTGTCATCCTTCTGAGGTCAGCAAAATGAGTACCTTCTTATTGGTAACAGGGGACATTGCTAAATCAGCACAGCCACACCCCAAAAAATGATGCAGCCAAGCAGTCACAAGCTGCATACGAATAAATAAATAACCAAGTACATATTCCCACCTCCTCTGCTTTTCATGTATCACTCAGCAAATACTCTCAGAAGCTGCAATCCCTCCCCTAGTACTTATCCAATACTTATTCATCTAAGCCTCGTGTTGGCTTAATGGTTAACGTGGCTTGCTTGACATCTTAGAGTCTTAAGTTTGAGTCCCTCCATTAAAATAACACCAGGTGGGTTGATTCAGGCTGAAAATGATGCAAACAGCAGCCACAGGCTGCTAACGAAACAACTCATTCATCTACTATTCCCTCTCCTGTAGTCCTCATAAAGTACTTCTGCTTCAATACCACTTATCTACTAATTAAATACCTTTATTAGCCATTGCTCATCTATTGTGCCTTTTACCCAATTGCACAATACTTTCTCCATTAATTTTCCTTCTCCTATTTTACTATGCTCCTTTATCTCCATTACATTTTCTCTCACAATTCCATATTTTCTGTTGATTTATTTTCCATTTATTCTCTCTTATCACTTTGGGGCAAGTCCTTTCCCTTTTGAAATGCTCTTCACCCTTCATTTCCAAGCCATTTATTCTTCTTTCTACACTCTATCATTCAATAATACTCTTCCAATTTTGAATATCTTATCTCAACTCCATTTTTCACACTGCCTTTTATCCTGCCTGTGTCCTTCATAGAATGCATGCCTTACACTTGGCCTGGAGGAAAATAAGTTCAATAGGGTGGGTGGGTGGCTCGTGGGCTCAGGGCAGCCAGGCAGGGGATCTATCAGAGGAAGCAGGCTGCAGGAAGCGGAATTACAAGTTGGAATTGGTAAAGTAAGGGATCGCCATGCTGCTTCACCACCAGGGGCATTGAAATGTGGTGTGGATTGATAAGGCTTTTGGCAAAGATGGAAAAAATATTCTCTATCAATAAAAAAACAGATCTATGTGGAATTTATCTGTGTGTAGATACATGACAGGACTTACTTTCATTGCTAAATGGCAGTGATGTGTATTGATAAACATTAAAACATCACGGGTGAGGACAAAATACTGATATTATAAAAAGTTTAGAAAAACCAAACAGATATCTTGGATTGGAACGATACATATGGTATTCCAGTAGCAAGCTATCATGTGCAGCCTGTGGCTGCTGGTTTGCAATCATTTTCAGGGGGAACAGCTGTGCTGCTGATGCAGTGCCCTCTATTACCAGTACACTGGTACTCATTTTGCCAACCTCAGAAGGATGACAGGCTGAGTCAGCCCCAGTTGGTGTTTATTAAACAGAAAAAGGGGCACAAACTCAACACTCTTGCATCTTAAGCCAGTCACCTTAACCATTAAACCAACACCAGGCTGTATTCCAATCATGCTTTTCCCATCATTGAAAACTGGAAATGGAACAAGACTGAAATATCAATAAATCAGTTCATTTTTCAACTTGTACTCTATAATTAAAGGAATGTGCAACATTTTGAAATGACTTTATCCCCAAGTGCAATATTTTCAGATACTTACGGGTGTGGACACAACTCACTAATTCTTATACTATCAATCCACACACACAATCTTTCACCAACACTGAGTATAGAGTATTTGATGTAACAAAAACTCGATATATAGCACCATGCAGGTGGTTATATGTGTTTATTGCTTCATTGTATTATATTTATGTAGACAGTTACATATATGTGTTCAACATGCAAAGTAAGGGCCAATTTTAGGATTAAAGATTTGGTTCGACAATTAGTTCTTCATGTGAAAGAGTGACCAAGACTAAACAACGGAATTGAGATTAGTCTTTACTAGACTTCAACACAATGTTAGTGTTTTGCCCTTTGACTTGTGCACAATAAACCTACTAATGTTACAAAGAAGCTTTTTTTCCTTTTTTCTACTTTTTCCTTCCTACAAACCTTTTTTTCCAAACAGAATTCATTGCTTAAAAGAGAATTCGCAATTAATTAAGTCTTTCTTCGACGAATCAGACTCCAGAATCTCCACATTTAAAGACAATTCCTCTTGTAGGACAAGAACATTATGAGACATCGTTACACTTTTTATATAAATTGAGAGGATGCTAATAGACAAGCAGCCAAATAATGCTGTATTAGGGATTTGAACATTTGATACGAGGATTGTGGGATCGCATTTCAAGGCCAAACATGCCAACCATATTATTAATACCTTACCTTATTTAAACACAATGTTTTAACACATCGTTTCTGTTTCCATTAAACTGGAATCACGAAACCACTTTGTAGTTGGTCACTTTTATCAATGTTTATGCCCTAACCCTTGACTTGGTGTCATCAGCAAAATTACAAATGCATTTCACCACTCTAATATCAAAATCATTAAAATAGATTGTAAAAATTAACTTTCTTTGTATCAAACCCCATCGTATGCAACTACTTATAGTTATAGCTTCCCAGACTAGCATCCTATCATGAACCACCATTTTCTGCTTCCTATTCTTAAGGCAGTTTTCTATCCAGTCTGCTACCTCACCACAAATGCCACAAGCTCCAAGCTTGGTTAACGGCCCCCTCTGTTTAACAATGTCAAATGACTTTTGGAAAATTCAAATACACCAAAACTACGACTCTGTCCTCCTCTTCTTCACACTTTGCAAACTTCTCAGAACATTTCTGGGAAATCTCTGCAAAAGGCATACCGTTTTCACTATCCCTTAATAGAAGTGCTTGTGAATACCAGATTACTAACTCAATATACCTTTCATATTACTGTAGATAAAGCACTCCATTATGTCGAGCATATCATCTCAGGCCTTCCCATAACTTAATACTACTGCATATCACAGTAATGCCACAATTGTATGAAGTATTTAATATGCCACTGAATCGATTTACTCAACCATATCCTTTGGCATCCCTGAATGTAAACTACAAATCCTAAAGTGATTTCTTAACATTCTCGAGACAGATTTTTTTTTCTTCATTCCTAAACTCAAGCTCCTCCAAACAATTACTTTTGAAGCAAGGGCGATTCAATACTGCTAAAATATAACGAGGGGAGTTCAAAAAGTTTGATAAATAGTCCAAGACAGACCAACATTGATATTTCTCGATATACTGTATGGGCTGGAAGAATGGCCAAAAGGTGCACACACTCACCTCTCAACTTCGAAACTGTATTTGAATCTCAACCCAGTTAAAAACTGTCATCCTGGTGTTTCACACGTAGGGTTTTTCATCATTGTGTGTGCTCGTCCCTTGGATGGAGTTAAACTGGAAATCCTGTCTGCTGGCATGATTTGGCAGACATTAACAAATCATGTATGTGTGTGTGTGTGTATATATATATATATATATATATGTATATATATATATATATATATATATGTATATATATATATATATATATATATATATATATATGTGTATATATATATATATATATATATATATATATATATATATATATATATATATATATATATATATATATATATATATATATATATATATATATATATATATATATATATATGTATATATGTATATATGTATATATATATATATATATATATATATATATATATATATATATATATATATATAAAATGAAGTATATGAATATATATATATATATATATATATATATATATATATATATATATATATATATATATATATATATATATATATATATATATATATATATATATATATATATATATATACAGTGGGGAGAACAAGTATTTGATACACTGCCGACTTTGCAGGTTTTCCCACTTACAAAGCACGTAGAGGTCTGTAATTTTTATCATAGGTACACTTCCACTGTGAAAGACGGAATCTTAAACAAAAATCCTGAAAATCACATTGTA
>NC_140968.1:44275585-44388085 GCF_056783735.1 Eptatretus burgeri
GTACAGAAACCTTTTCGGGTAGCCGCACAGGGTATCTAGAAATTGTGGAGACCGAAAACATGGGGTTGCCGTACGGTCTTTGATTTGATGTCGCACGGTGACCTTAGGGCGTCCCTGCGGCGGCCATATAATTTTCAAGGCAGACGCAAGGTAGCCTCAAGGTGCCCGCAAGGCGACCGCAGCGGGGCCCTAAGGCGAACGTGCGGCCAGACGGACGGTAGCGAGTGGGTATATATACCAGTTCTTTTTCTTATGTGTATCATATCTCATATCTGTCATATAGATTGTGGACCAGGTTATATACAGATGGTTATATACAAATTATATACAGATGACCAGGTTATATACAGATGGTTATATACAGAAGTAGGTAGGTTATATACCAGGTTATATACATGGTGATGTGTCTGGTCTGAGCTGCTCGTGAAATGTGATGATGTGTGTGGCAAACACCTATACTCCGATCTCTAGCGGTAGCGCACGGTGGACGCACGGTCGACGCAGACTGCCACGGTGGCCGACGTAGGACGCACGGCGGGCGTAGTGGAACCGTGTGTCGACCCTGCGTTGCCCGCAGGTAGTCACACAGACCGCAAGGCCACCATACGGTGAACACAGGAATGCCTTAGGACGACCCTACAGCGACCGTGGAAAGAGTGCGGCCGCCATAATTTTTTGGGGGTTGGAAAAATTCATTTTTCATTGATAAGAGCCTACGGCAGCCGCACGAATAACGCAAGCCCACCGTACGCCCTACGTACGGTCGACGTAGAACACATCTACGTCATGGCTACGGCTTGTCGAATTGCTACGGCCAACTTAGAAATGAAAAAAGTTATAACTCCGCGCTTTAATTCCACGGAGACCCCTACGGCCTGTAAAAGATAGCCATATGGCGTAGGGCCACCCTGAGGCCACCTCAGAAACTCTGCGGCCACTGCACGTTTCTGTCAATTCAAGGCGACTCAGGGGGACGTTTCTGCCTTCGTATCCTACCCGTAGAGCAAATGTGACTCATGCTTTACCAGAATGGCAGTAAAGTTGGTGTTTACATGGACTTGAGAAATCCACCCAACCACAGTGCAGTGGTTCAAGGTAACACCCTGTGGAGATCTCTACCTGGGTGGACGATTCAGTTAAGTTGAGGGTTCTCCCATTTGAATTTATCCTTCCTTGACATTGATCAATTCAATAAATAACATAAATATGTGAAAAGGATTGTAATCATGCCTGGTAGTGGCTCCATGGTTAGGGTGGAGGGTTTGGGATCCCATGATCCTGAGTTCAAATCCCACTTGGCTGTCAAATTAATAGCAGGTGGGGTTGACTGCCTGTCATCCTTCTGAGGTTGGCAAAATGAGTGCTACCATGCTGGTATACTGTGTTGGATTGGTGACCTGTCCAGGATTGTGTCCAATAGCCAAGGATACTCCTGAGGCAGCTCTTCACAGAGTATGATCTTGATGGATGGATTGTAATCCTTTCACATATTTACAGTCATGTCTTTCCTTGGAAAATCAGAGCTACTCAGAGTCTACAATGCCTTTATTCATCGCTCAATGGTGCACTGCTCTCCACTATGAGCTGGTGCTCCAGTATTATATATATTTATATATATATATATATTTATATATATATATATATATATATATATATATATATATATATATATCTCAGAATTATTGGAATCTCCCATGATGAGGCTGATGCTCAAGGTTTGTTGCTCTCACATTGCAGTCAGGCTGGTGGTCTCTGTTCTGTTTTTAACCACCTCTCCTCTGATACTGCTCCTTTTGCTTTTGCAGTCCTCTCACCCTTTCCAGCAACTTCAGGATGCACATGTTCTTCCACTGACCCTCTCCTGGTTAAACTTCCAAAATCCAGGCTGACTGCATACCTCAACTCCTTTGTTCCTCACTTCTCCCATCTATCCGACTTCCTTATAGTCGTCATTCTTTCACACCCTTCCCTCCAGAGCTTCAAGCAGGGTGTATTCCCATGTCGTGTTATCTCCCATCATGATCAATGATCTTTATTACCTCCATTAACCCTTTCTATCCGAAACCTCTTTCTGATTTCAGAGTTCTCTTTCTCTCTCTCTCTCTCTCTCTCTCTCTCTCTCTCTCTCTCTATCTCTCTCTCTCTCTCTCTCTCTCTCTCTCTCTCTCTCTCTCTCTCTCTCTCTCTCTCTGTCTGTCTGTCTGTCTGTCTGTCTGTCTGTCTGTCTGTCTGTCTGTCTGTCTCTCTCTCTCTCTCTCTCTCTCTCTCTCTCTCTCTCTCTCTCTCTCTCTCTCTCTCTCTCTCTCTCTCTCTCTCTCTCTCTCTCTCTCTCTCTCTCTCTCTCTCTCTCTCTTGGAGGTAAGTGGATAGCAGAGGGGGTGGTGATCAGATTCAGAAAAGTATTGATGCTTGCATAGATTGGGCTAAAGATTGGCAAATGGAATTTAACCTGAGCAAGTGTAAGGTGTTGCGGATGGGAAAGAACAATGAAAATAGAGATTACAGGATGCAAGGGGTAATTTTGGAGCATGTCACACAGGAGAAGGATCTGGGGGTGGTAATAGATAAGGGAGGTGAGCAGGCAGCACAATACGTGGCAGCTATAGGAAAAGCAAATAGGGTTTTAGGTTGTATTCGGAGGGGGATCATTTATATATCAAAAGAGGTGGTGTTAACATTGTGTAGGAATTTAGTGAGGCCACATCTAGAATATTGTGTGCCATTTTGGTCACCACAACTCAGGAAGGACATGCAGAGGGTTCAGCGCAGGGCTACTAGATTGATTCTGGACCGAGCTCGACTCAGCTATGAGGAGCGGCTGAAGGAGACAGGGCTTTATTCACTAGAAAGGAGGTGGTTATGAGGAGATATGATAGAGATGTTTAAGATAATGAAAGGTATCGATCAAATAAATGCAGATAAATTATTCAACAAAGTAGAAAGTGATAGGACCAGTGACCATAGTCTGAGAGTAAAGAAGAGGAGAGTTAAGATGGTAGCAAGGCAGGGACTTTTACTCAGAGAGTAGTTAATGCATGGAATTGTCTCCCTGGAAAGGTTGTGGCAGCAGAAAAAGTAGATAAGTTCAAATTAGAATTAGATCGGTACCTGGAAGTTATGAAGATAGAGTGGTATCGGGATGTTGATTGGACTTTTAGGTGGTTTGAGCATTAATGGGTGATTGTGTGCATGTGTACGGAGTGCTGTTGGTGGGGGTCTTGTCAAGGGGGGGGGGGGTTGTGTGGTTCATTTGTGTTTTTAACCAAGCCCCCTCCCCTGAGGAGAAGGGAAAAAATACAAAAACAAAAAGAAAAAAAAACAACAAGATTTATTTCATTAATCAAAAACTTTTTTTGCATTATCTTCCTTGGATCTTCTGTAGATAAATTAGTATGGTGTTCGTGCAGGTATAATGGGCTGAATGGCCTCCACCTGTGTTAGATTTCCTTGTATCTCTCTCTCTCTCCCCCTCTCTATTTTCCTGTTAGTTTATCCACTTGCCAGTTGTACCCAATTGTTACCCCACTACTTCACAGTCAATTTTAACCTTGCTCTTACATGAGCCTCGCTCGGGTAGAAAACCAAAATGCATTTCTTTTCTCTGGCTTAATTCTTATACTTCTTTTTCTACCTTTACTGAGCTTTCTATCCTCCTTTTTCGACACCAATTATTATTTTGACTTTTCCTGATTTCCTCCTATTTCCCCCAGAAAAGGTTGTAATACTTTTTTTTCGTTTTTTTTGGTCACCATTAGGCTGTAAGGAGCATTTTTAATAAGTGGATAAAAACAAATTTCGCTCCAATGAAGGGGTGCTACTTGAACTCTTCAAATTTGATAGATGCTAGGCCAAATCTTCTCCAAGAGATGTCTGCCCAACGATGCTCTTTTTAGCCTCAAAGTTGGCCACCTATGTAAAAAAAAAAGGCACTTCATGGCATTTTGGCCATTTTCATGAATTCATGCCTCTGAGACTACTCGTTTGAGGGTTATGAATCTCAAGAAACTCTAAAATAACAAAACATAGTTTCCAAATCATAAATATATTGGTTGCCAATCCTTTATTGAAAGAATTATCATAATTGAACCAAAGCAATTTAAATCGTAATCTTCCTCGTTTTCGAGAGATCGTAGTTTTGTTAATAATAATGATAGACAAATAAAAATATACATCTCTGTAGAACCCACGATGGACTTTCAGAGGATGAAGCATTGTGGTCAAACAATCAGAAAAGACGTTATAATTAGTCTAATTCGGTACTTCAAAAAAGTTATGATCAGATTTCAACGACGAAAAGGTTATCAAATGAAGCGTATAATGAGCAGCATATACACATAAACTTGATGTCGAGGATATATCTTAGTGTGTTGATTCCATCAACTAAGACAGCACACTGATTCGACCTAATTTGATCAGTTAATTATGTCGGTCTCATCATCCTCGGTCACTTTTATCATCACCCTCAAATAACGCTTCTGTCGATGTTATGGTGCAATTAATACAAATTCTGGTATTTGCAAATATTCATACATGACAACCGGAGTTGCGATGGGTACGCTGATGTGAATTGCACTTTTAAAGTTTACCAACAAGATCGATTCAGGTGTAGGATATTGTGTCATCTGTACGTTTGTCAGTTCATCATTTGCCACCTGCCAACCATGGCCAACAAGCGATGGACCAACAAGAGATGGAGCATGTCTGTGAATAGCCACTTGATAATTAGCATGCAATTTGTTGTTATGAAAATAACTTGGGAGTTAATGAGGGGTTACTTATTCATCAGTTATATCTTAATGAGTGTTCGCATAAATGTTGGTAACCCCAATTAGCAACAATCTGAATGGGATATCGAGTTAGCCTCTCCTGTCATCCTAACCATCACCAGTCTCTTATCCCCATATTGCATCTGTGTGTAATGCTAAAGTCATCCCCATTATCCTTTCATGACAAAAATCGCTTTTAGTGGGGCGGATATGTGAAATCAGTGTGCACTTCTGGAAAGAAGCATTAAACTTTGCCATAGGGGGTTTTTGGGTGTGCCCATTTCAAAAATTGCGGGAACCACGATGTCACTCCAGCACTTCCCGCCAAAAATTAAGAAATTCAAAATGGCCGCCACAAAACACATTTTTTCCCATTAAACGGCTCTAAGTAGCCAGATTGCCTTGATATTGATGTCTATACCAATGTTTTTGAGGTCAAGGAATCCAATAAAACACATGTAAAGACTCTTAACATATATCTTTATTGTAAAAAAAATTTAAAACGCCCATAGCGCAATTTCCTACAACAGTCAACATAAAAAGTGAGTGCACCGATTACCATCTTGGCACCAATACAATTTTTATGAGTTTAAGGGATCCAATTGTGCATCATTCGTTCTGTTAAAGGGACACCTATGCTACACAACAAAATGACATGAACAAGTTCCAAGAATTACCACCAGGGGTTTACTATTGCTCCAGTAGCCAGGCTTAACTCTACTATTCAGCCATGTAATGATCAGGTACAACACATGTAGTTCCTTTAGAATATGTATTTCTCAATACTGCAGGAACTATATGATGGAAAAACTAGGAAAACCATGTGCTAAGGGTGCAGCATATGTGTCCATTTAAAATGTTGTCGAATTACTCTAACATATCAGTCACTATGTCACTGTAGTGTTGTGTTAACATGGCCAAGATTTACTTCTTACTCTCTGTTACACTGTCCCGAGCAGAAGTACAACTGTGTACATGGCAGATTTGCTTTGACACAAGTGCATCTTTTAGTGCATTCCTTTTTGCATCCGCATTTCAACAGTACTTGACAACCTTTGGCTGCCTCTGGCAGAGTAGACCAGCTTGGAGTCCATGGGGAATCATCTTTCACTCTCTCCCAGCCCCATATATCTGGTGATGGAACATTGGGCTTTCCTACAAGTGACTGTCCCCAGATATGCCCTGCCTGATAAACAGCCCTTTTTACATGCTGTTCTAGGGCATGTAATGTTGGAGGAATGTTTTCCATCTTACGGTTGTTAGCGAACAACTGCTTCCTGGCTTCATTCACATGGCAAA
Source organism: Eptatretus burgeri (assembly GCF_056783735.1). NCBI lineage: Eukaryota > Metazoa > Chordata > Myxini > Myxiniformes > Myxinidae > Eptatretus > Eptatretus burgeri. The sequence continues at coordinate 44,281,651 of NC_140968.1, forward strand.
GTGCAGATATTCGCTGATACAAGAGAACAACATATCTTTCTATTTGGTCCATATCGTCTTGGGATAGCTGAGCTGGAGCACAAGATAAACTAACGAAAGTAGGTGTAAGCTGAGGCATACTTTGCCATGCTGCCCAAGCTGTTTTCTTTCCAATTCCAAAGAAGGCAGAAACAGTATCACATCCTGATATTGCATGCATAAACAGAAGACCCCAAGATGTATCATCACCTAATTCAGCTGAAATCAGGTGACAGGGGATATACCGTACTTTAGACCCATGACCAAATGCCACCCATATTTCACACTCCTTTAAGACACTTGCCACAGCAATTGCAATAACCACCACATCGGTATCCGTAGCATGTATCATCAGCTTGGTGAATCCGTGATTGAATGAATTGAAAGCATGAAACAGGAGCCGTCTGTCCGCTTCCTCATGAGTGCACGACAAGTCCGAGAGATTGGATATGGGTGATGAAACAACTTTCTCGCCATGTGTAGAGATGACTAGCTTCCGTTCGGGGGGTTGAAACTCCTGTATTGCACTGGCTAGGAGTTTGAACAGACTCTATTTGTTCGAATCGCAACGCAGGAAATTCTTCCAGTTGATAGGCATGTTTGTGTTGTTGGCAACTCTGAGATTGTTTCCAGATCCACGGTTCTGTCGTGTCTGTGCCTTGAGGCTGTCCTCCTTGTATACATCCCATACTACATCCAAAGGAACAACATCCTGGAGCATGCGTTCCAAATATGGCAGGAACACCAGTTGTGAGTAGTCCTTGAAAGTTTTGACAGAAGTCTTTGACTTGTTTGGATCGAGTTTGTGCACAAGGGCAGCGCCATCAACAATTTTTACATCCACTTTTGGAACAGATTCTGCTTGAGGTACCAATGATTCCAAACATTCCATCAAGTCTGATTTGCTTGATTGGTGCATGATGCGATTCGCTGCCAATGATGGAGGCCAGGCATGATTTTCATGCCCGAAGAAAGCATCCATATCACTGTCTCTAGCCTGGCATGATACATCCTTGAGAAGAGATGTACATCATTGTGTAGGTTGGAGATTTTAGAAGAGGATTTCACAGGTTTCTTTCCCTAACTGGAATTTAACAAGGGTAGATTGTTCTTATGAATGGTGTCATTGAATGCAGTGATATTGGCATTCAAATGCTCCGCAACAAATTTCTGGTATAATGTTTTGCCGATGTCCTCTGCCGACCTGACTGCATTCACCACAATAGCAGGCATTATCACTTTAGTGTCAAGCGTGTAGAGGTCAGAACTTGTATCAGCAAAGGGGTTTCCAATTTCCTCCATCACATCAGTGACACTCTTTACTCGAGATCGGAACTTCTTCTGCATGCTTAGTATCTGTTCATGGTGGTGATCTGTGTACTTCTTTTTCATGGAATGTTTTTCATCAAACTCCGTTAAAAGTCTAGCTGTTTCTGGGCCTGCCACCATCCACCGTGTCAGGGCGGCTTCATTTTCTGTGACACCTATAACACCCCCATTTCCTTTCACCATTGCATTCAGCTGTTCATGGACTTGGTCATGAGCTAGTGCTGAGAACTTGTGAGTAGTTTTCTGCATAACAAAGTTGCCCTTGAGGAATTCTGCATGAGTTGTAGGGCTGTTCACTTCTAGGGCAAGTCGATCTCTTACATGAACCGTCATCCAGCAAGCATAATGGTAGTGGTCAAGAGTGAACATCCATGGAATAATCCTCCCAAGTGATTCTACATATGGAAGAAAACTTTGTTGACGTTGTGATCTAAGGAACTGTAGGAATAGGATTTCTAACTGCCAAACTTTGAACCAGTAATCAAACTGAGGATGCTCAGACGCCATCTCATTGCACCATTCATCAAATCGTCGCTGTTCATCCTCTGGTGTGATCTTTTGGTACTCATCATATGACCTGTGTAGCAGAACGAACAGAGCAGCTGCTGTTATCTGATGGGCCCATTGATCTCTGGATGTGTATGAACCTTTCTCTAGACCGTCGACACCCCCCTCTGATGTAACATCGGCTGAAGTAATGAAATAGGTCCAACCACTTCCATCAAGCCAATCACCCATGACTTTCAACATGGCCATTTCTATGTGGAGACCCCCCATCAGTATGAAATATTGTTTTTCTCCATATACCTCCGGCCATTTCCACTGAATTCTTTTTGCGATTGCATATAATGGTTGATCAACTGTGAGCACAGGTATCTGTTCTGGATTGCAACGAACTGTGATTTGTTTGATGATATAAATTCCATGCTTTACCATAGCGAGTGAGTGTGCACCATCTCGAAACAATGGCAGTAGAGTGATGATTGCAGGAGGCATGGGGACAGACAACTGAACGCTGGCAAAATAGGCTGACCATGATATGTTCATGTTCACTAGATAAGTTTGGCTTGCATCAGCCAAAGCTGTCCTCACGTTTTCAAACCAAGGCATTTGCGTTTGATCTTCATTCACGGCAGCAGGTATCGAACTCGCTTGATCATCAGTTACAGTTGGAATGACATTGCCTGGGAGTGATATTAGTGGGACATTAGTATATGACATCACTATGATACGTTTCTATGAAAATTAGTGTTATAACAGCAATATTTTAAAATTTTCAGCATGAAGATGTAGGTTAGGAGTCTTCTCATGTGTTTTATTGGATTCCTTGACCTTAAACACATAGGTATAGACATCAATATCAAGGCAATCAGGCTACTTAGAGCCGTTTTATGGGCAAAAATGTGTTTTGTGGTGGCCATTTTGAATTTCTTAATTTTTAGCGAGAACCGCTGGAGTGACATCATGCTTCCCGCAATTTTTGAAATCAGCATACCCAAAACCTCTCCAGAGCAAAGTTTCATGCTTCTTTCCAGAAGTGCACAACTCCACCAAAAAATGTTACATATCTGCCCCACTATTTAGCAATATTGTTGCTACACGTGAGTTAATTCACCCCTCAGGCACGCTTTTACAAATGGCTGCTGCACATGAGTTACTTCCATGCTGCGAGAGACATGTGCGACACCCACTCAGTTGGTTGGGGGTGCAGAGGGGAGAATAGGTGCTGGCTATAAAAGAAACGAGGCACACTGATCACACACAGGCCAGCTCCACAGCGCCAGAGACAGACAGCTATACACAGCTCAGCGGCAGCCAGACAGCCACGGAGAAGCAATGCAGGCAGCAGACCCACACAACCAGAGCCATTGCCAGAGATAGCCAAATGGAGCCTCACCAGAGCCATGGAGATCCAAGGGTGACACTAGACTGAGAAAGATGCCAGCATGCCAGACAAGACACATCACAAGTGGAGAATGGTCTTCAGTTCAAAGTTGTAGGTTCTGTTATGGGTTTGGAGAACAGTTAAACTTCTTGTTCTGGGTTTGGAGCATTGGAAGGTCTCCTTCAGGGTTATCTGCTGTCGATCTCAAAGTTAAGTTTCTGATCGTTATCTGTCCCGTTTTAACTGTGTATTTTCTTACCTGCATGTTACTGTGTGTTCCTAGTTCGGTTTTGTTTCAAAAATCGTGCTATTTTGTGAGTTTTCGTCGACCTTGTCTTACCGAGTGCTTGAGGCCTACCCATCGTCCCCCTTGGTGTACAATCGTGTTTATTTGTATTTTGTTCCCATTACCTTAAATTTCTATCTTCCCCACTTTCCCAACGTCCCCCATCGCTCCCAACTAAACACTCTATTTCTTGTCTTAAATTAAAAAAAAACCTTTCTCCTTGCACACTCACAAGTCTCGATTCTTCTTATTCTTCTTCTCCTTATTCCTCCTCTTCTTCTTCCTCCTGCCGGCACATCATCTTTATTCTACTGAGCTGACCCTCTCTCGCCATTACCTTCACGATTTCTTCCGATCTACAACCTTCCATTCCCGAATCTTACCTGTTCTTCAAAAATACATCAAAAAATAATAATCTTCCTTGTTTCCTTTCGATCTCTACACCTCGTGTAACCACGTCTGCCTCTCTCTCTCTCTCTCTCTCTCTCTCTCTCTCTCTCTCTCTCTCTCTCTCTCTCTCTCTCTCTCTCTCTCTCTCTCTCTCTCTCTCTCTCTCTCTCTCTCTCTCTCTCTCTCTCTCTCTCTCTCTCTCTCTCTCTCTCTCTCTTTCTCTCTTTCTCTCTTTCTCTCTTTCTCTCTTTCTCTCTTTCTCTCTTTCTCTCTTTCTCTCTTTCTCTCTTTCTCTCTTTCTCTCTTTCTCTCTTTCTCTCTTTCTCTCTTTCTCTCTTTCTCTCTTTCTCTCTTTTTTTCCCGGTACTTTTCATCATCGACCCAGCAGCTTCACACTGCGTTTAGCGTCCAAATTCACCACACACTTCCACAATTTTACTTCAACCTTCCCTTTTCCAAATGTTACGCAATCCTTATTCAAAATAAATAATTTCACTTTTGAGATACACCTCCCAGAGCCAAGTGCTTCTCCCATAACCACGTGATCTGTTTAGACCCCCTGCGTTTATCGATCCAATTTCACCATTCACCTCACAATTTTTTCTACAACACTTCCATGACCTAATCTGATGAAAACTCTCTCAAACAATAACAATAACAATCTCTTATAATGCTTCATCTTCATCTTTCACACATGTGGTACTCTTTACTGTATCATAATGCACTACTCTTCTACTATTTAAACAGACTGCTCTCAATTTGACCTCTCCTTCATACCTTGCCTAAAAAATCCAACCGTTACAGCGTTTCTTATCTCTATTCTCTGAATTCGCCTTTATTGCATCCATCAAGAAACGTGTTTAATCGCATCTCTGACCTAAAACTTTTAAAAACCCCAGTTTGCTATGAATGTTCACTTTCCATCAACCATTCTTTTTTTCCAATTTCAGTGCCAACTCACCCCTCTCACCCCTCACTCTCAAAGCAACCATCACACTCTTCTCCCTCCAAGCCTCCCTCTCACCTCTCTCAAAAACTCAATCCTCACCTTTCTCCCACCATTCACCCCCCCCCTCACTCATCCTTCTCAAAGTTGCCCCCCCCTCTCATCCACAAAGCTGCCTCCTTCCACTACCCTCTCACCTCCATCTCTTCACTCCACCTCCTCAAATCCTCAACTGCCTTCTTCCCCCTCTCTTGTCTCCCCTCTCCCCCAGCACCACAGAGCCTTTTCTCCTCCTCATCCGGCCCCCTCCCCAAGCTATTCTGCAATTCCCCACACTCTTTCAACAACCCTCCTTACCTCCCCCTCCCCTTGTCCCTTGTCCGACCCTCCCCTTCCCCTCCCACCCCCTGCACCCAAAGACTCCTCCCTCCCTCTTCATTAACAGTGTGGACCTCAAATATCCGGGGCCTTCGCTCAAACCTTTCAGATCTTTCCATACAGGTTTCCACTGACAAACCAGACATAATCTGCCTTAACATAAAACTTTCCTCCCCCAAGACGTGTCTGACTCCCAAGTATCTCTCCCTGGTTACTCCCTCCTCCGGTATGACAGACCTGAGCCTTGTCCTGGTGGAGGAGTTGCTCTCTTCATCAAAGACTCTACTCCTCACTCTCCATGCACTGCCCTCACTCCCGCACACCCCCAGGAAAACCTCTGGCTACGGCTTCCCCTCCACTCCCACCTCATGTTTATATGTGTGCTGTACGTCCACCTAACAGTGATGACTCCATCTCCACCTCACTATCCGAAAACATCGACCAACTTCTATCTTCTCATCCAAACTCTCTCTTCCTCATATGTGGCGACTTCAATTGTCATCATGCCAGTTGGCTAGGTGTGGGTACCTCTCTCACCTGTCATGGCACTTCAGCAAAAGCTTTCTGCGACTCATTGGAACTGACTCAATCAGTCAACTTCCCGACCTGGATCTCAACCAATGGTACACCATCTCTTCTGCATCTGATTTTGACAAATTTCCCTGACATTATCTGCTGCTCTTCCTCTGCTCCAATCGGTTCTTCTGAGCACATCCTTGTCAAAGTGGACATCTCTCTGGCTATTATCAGAGAACCACCTCACTGCCGTCGAGTCTGGCATTTCACTCAAGCCGACTGGCAGGGTCTCCAAGCAGCCATCAAACTTATAGACTGGTCTCCTATCACTACTTTCTCCAACATCAACTCATCCTGGGAATTCTTTCAAAGAAACTTGCTCTCCCTCATGCACAGATTTATCCCCTCTCATCTTCAGTTGTCCTACCCTTCCTCCCGCCCTTGGTTCACTGAAGCTTGTGGTGAGGCAGTTGTCCTGAAACAACTTGCCTTTGCCTCATGGAAAGCAAACCCAACTGAGGCTCATCTCAGTTCCTTCCATAAAGCTCAGAACAAGTGTGTATCTACCCTCAGAAGAGCCAGAAAACATCTTTCTGAGCTCAAGTCTGAACTTTCGAACCTCTCTCCCTCCTCAAAATCCTGGTGGCCTCAAACCAAATCTGTTTCTGGTGTATGTTCCCCCTCCATCCCCTCCCTTACCTCAAATAGCCGCACTGCTGATACCGCACGTGAAGGCTGAATGCCGAAACTCGGTGTTTGCAGCTAAATCTTGTGTCCAAAACCCATCACTTTCTCTACCCACCTTACCCAGTCGCACCCAACTGTCCTTGGACTGTGTCCTTTTCTCCTGACAAGGTGGAAAACTTGCTGTCAAACCTCGACTCAGATTCTGCAACCGGTCCAGACGGCATCAGCCCATGTGTCCTAAAAACTTGCTCCTCTGCTCTTGCTCACGTGCTCTCTGTTCTGTTCACCCTCTCATTTGTTCAAGCTCATCTGCCATCTGCTTGGAAATCAGCAAACTTTACCACCCTGCATAAAAAAGGTGCAAAAAGAGATCCCTGCAACAACAGACCAATTAGCCTTCTCCCAATCATCAGTAAGGTTACGGAGTCCATCATCGCTTCAGACATCAAATCCTTCCTCTTCTCCAATGGCTTGATTTCCCATCATCAATTTGGTTTCAGACCAGGTCACTCTACCCTGGATATGTTGCTTCTGTTCTCCCAACAATGGATGGAGGTCCTCAATGCCAGACAGGAAATCCGAGCTGTATCCCTGGACATATCACGTGTTTTTGACACGGACTGGCACCCTGCCCTGCTCACCAACCTCTCTTCCTATGGTGTCCAAAGCCATCTCCACTCATGGCTCGCAGACGTTCTCTCCTGCCGCAGTCAACGTATTGCTCTAGATGGAGTTCTTTCATCCCCTCTTCCTGCCCAGGCTGGAGTTCCTCAAGGTAGCGTTCTGGGCCTGTTCTTTTTCTGGTTTTCATCAATGATCTCTCTGACTCTCTGGAAAATCCTCAATATCTCTTTGCTGATGACTCCACCCTCTGCTGTACCATCGGTCTTCCCTCATACCGGCAAGCAGCAGCTTCTTCGCTCACTGCAGATCTGGATAAAATCACAAACTGGTCCAACACGTGGAACATTTCTTTCAATCCGGACAAATCTCACACTCTCACTATGTCTCTCCGAAAGGACCGTTTAGTTAGAACCTCCCCCCCCCCCCCCATCCACTTTCTCAACAATCCTCTGGAAGAACTCCTTTCTTTCAAGCTTCTGGGTCTGACTATCTGCCATGACTTTTCCTGGGAAAGCCACATTTCAAACCTCGCCTCCAAAGCCATTCGCCGATTAGGAATCCTCCGTCGTGCAAAGTCCTTCCTCGGCCCACCTGAGCTCCTGTCCACTTACAAAGCTTTCGTCCGCAGCCTGATGGAGTACTGCTCTCTCCTCTGAGCTTGTGCTCCTGCCTCCCACCTTTCTCGGCTTCATGCCTTGGATACCAAGGCATTTCAGATCATTGGCATCTCCCGCAATGAAGCTGAGTCTTTGGGCCTCTCACTCTCTCACCACAGGCTGGTCGGTGGTCTTTCTGTCTTCTACCGTCTCCTCTCCAGCCTCGCTCCCGCTCCCCCGCTCTCTCTGTGATTTGTTCCCATAATATTTCCGCAGGGCGCTCAAGGTCCGCCAACAACCCCCTTCTGGTAAAACTACCAAAATCACGAATCACTTCTCACCTTCACTCTTTCATTCCTCTTTTCCCCCACCTTTGGAATAAACTCCCTCACTCTATTCAATCCCATTCTTCCCTCCAGGCCTTCAAAACAGCTGTTCACCACCACATCTTATCATCCCCCATCCAAATCCTCGATCTTTTCTACCCCCGATAATCCACCCAAGCCTACCTCCTTCAAATTCCCTGCTTTCCTTCCTGAAAGTCCCTGTAATGTCCATCTTGTATTCCCCATGTTCCCTGCCCCATCCTTCTCCCTTCCACAGATCTCCTCATGTCTCTGTTCCCCACTGTTTTGTCCTTTCCACTCCCGCCCCTCTTGCCTCATGCCCCCCTTGCTGTGCGTTGTGTGTTAGCTCTCACACGAGCCTCGACAAGGTATACAAAAAAAAAGAGAAAAAAAAGGTCTGAAGCCTTGTCTGCACAAAAGCATCCTTAGCGTCTCTGTTGACCCACAAGACAAACTTGTCCCATGCCTCCCGGTGCTTCACAGGAAAGACCCTACACACACACACACACACACACACACACACACACACACACACACACACACACACACACACACACACACACACACACACACACACACACACACACACACACACACACATACACTCACACACATCTACACTTCTGTCAACTCTCCTGTTCATCTTGTTTTCCCGACCGAATATGTCCATGTTAAGATTAGTGTGAAGGATATCCGTGGAATCTTGTTACTATCCACATTAAGCATGCCGTTTGTTGTTCTCTGCCATTTGTATTGTCTTTCTTACTTTGCCTTGATCCCCATTATTTATTAAACCTGTCCTTTAAAGTGAGTTGCTGTGCATTTTGAGCCACAAAATCATCCTCCAGCCTTATCAAATTCACCGTAAGACTGTACACATGCACTGAAACTACTGCGCAGTTGATTTGGCGAAAAGCTAACCACACTACCTGCATAATCACCGCGTGTCGAGGTCCCTCCATGCTTTGTCTTGGGAGTTTCTTTCTGGCAATCTCGTATCTTCCATTTGGGAGACCTCATCCGCTCCAATATGTTGGTAAAGTGCATCTTCTTTCCCTTTCTATAGAAAGCACTGGTTGAATCTTACCTGGTGAAAGTATGAAAACTAATTCAGCCGTGAGACAATTATTCACCAAGATCAGCTTTCAGGCATTTGATGATGATCACATGGGTGCGATTCTTATGGCCGGTCAAGGAAAACAAATTGTCTGGTATTTGATGACTCAGTGCTGTCACGATCACAGCAACATCAGTATCCAGACTGTGAATGACATTATTCTGGTGAATAGCACTGGCATGTTGTGCATGGATGAGGAGAAGGGTGACAGCCTCTTCGTGGTCACGCCGTAGCTCATTCACAGACTGGACAGATATTTGGGATGAGGTGAATTTCACCATATGACACTTCCAAATGAGGGACAAAACCCAATATTCTCATCCAATTTTGAGCAACTTGGGTTGACTGTCAAGTGTTAAAATAAAAAAAAAAGAATTATACAAGGGCCTCCTTGGTCTCACTGGAGGCAATAAGTTTCTTCCACTGACCGGGAATTTTTTGTTCCATGCTATAAAATCGAATGACAATCGAGCTATGGGCATCGTGGCGAGAGCATTCGTTATCAAAACTGCAAAGGTACTCGTCTATCACAAAATCGTCCCAAGTGCTACAGAACTTTTCCTTGAGCTGTATTCTGACAAACAGAACTCCTTTAGCCAAGTCATCAAAAGTGTGGGGTATGCGGCCCAATGTATGGATGATAGTCATGCCATCCACAATAAGAGCTGTATCACCAAAGAAGGAGATAACAAGGATATTCTCAGTCTTACTCGCAATCAAATAAAAAACAGATTTGTCCATATTCACCATTCTGCCATCCACACCTGAAGGGGAGAGAGGGGGCTGGGTGAGAGAGAGAGAGAGAGAGAGAGAGAGAGAGAGAGAGAGAGAGAGAGAGAGAGAGAGAGAGAGAGAGAGAGAGAGAGAGAGAGAGAGAGAGAGAGAGAGAGATAGAGATAGAGATAGAGATAGAGATAGAGATAGAGATAGAGATAGAGATAGAGATAGAGAGAAACTGGACTGAGAATATAAGATAAAATTTAAAACTTCTCTCGTATCAAGCTGGCGAGTCTGGATAATGATTCGGAGCCATGTAAGCAAATGGCGATGAAGTACAGGGTAATTTCTCCACTGCATTTCACCCTCGATGTCATTTTCATTTGGTCAGCCAATGGCTTCAGCTTATGAGACTTGAGAACGGAGTTGAAACCTACTCTGGTGGTCAACAAACATGAATTCACACCATCGTCAAAGTAACGTTTACCTATTTTGACACTGGCATTCAGGTCATTTCCTGAACTTAAGTACAGGAGAGCCATGTTTGGATCAAATAGGTCCACCATTGACTCGACAGTGGAGGTGAGGCTTTATATGTGCCCTTCGTCCCTCACAGAACAGGCCCTGTCCATATCTTTTTTATGACGAGGTTCAGAATGACACATGAAATAACTTGGTATCATTGGGCTGTCACGACATGTTCATTTTGAGGCACGATCCAGCGATGAACAAATGTGCTGTTGAGACTGCAGACGTTGGTGATGCCAGCTGACCTACTTGAGTCTCATTTGATGATTTGATCGATAGCCTGGTCATAAGCTTGCAATGCAAATGCATGTTCATCTTGTCGGTGGACAGTCCAGTGACCACGCTCATGGAGTTGCATGTAGCACTCAGGGTGACTCGTGGAAGGTGCAACCATCTCAACCCAATAAGCAGTCAAATATTGGGTGTTGTTAACTTTGCCACATGCAAAAACAACAAGATGAGCAACATGCATCTGGCTGCTGCAAGTGGAAGTTCCTTGTCAGATTTGTGAGTGGCTCGTACAAAAAGAAGCAATTTTTGGACCATTTCAAAGTAAGATGACCAGATGACGAATGTGGGATTTGCTTCTTTCTGCTGCTCAACAAAGCTGTCATGTATGCATAGAATGGCAACAAACTGAGGGTTGTTCAGGGACTTTTTGTATAGACCGAGATACACATCATTTTTTAATGTTTACTGGAGCTGTACAAGTAGCACCTCTTTTATGGGACGGAACTGAACAATAGCTCAGGCCTGCTCGTGGACTACATGGCACTACATACTTTATGATATATTTTGAAATGGTTCTTTAAAATATGGGTTGTACACCGCTCCTTCCCAATTCTATATGCAGGCAGTACTGTTTTTACTCCTTTTTCTTTCTTGCTTTCTTGTTTGTTACCTCCACCACCGAAGGTGAAGGAGGTAATATTTTCACACCTTTCCGTCTGTTTGTTTGTGTACAGGATATCTCAAAAAGTTGTGGACGGACCTGGATGGAATTTTGTGGACAGGTTGGGTGTGTGACAAGGACTAAATCTCACTCTCTGCATCGCTCAATCCCACTCACTACATCCCCAATCTCACTCTCTGCATCCCTCACTCTCACTCACTGCTTCCCTCACTCTCCCTCACTGCACATCTCACTCTGTATTACTAAACCTTACTCTCTGCATCCCTCAATCTCACTCACTACATCCCCAATCTCACTCTCTGCATCTCATCATCTCGCTCTGTATTACTAAATCTTACTCTCTGCATCCTTCACTCTCACTCAGTGCATCTCATAATCTCACCCTGTATTACTAAATCTCACTCTCTGCATCCCTCAATCTCACTCACTACATCCCCAATATCAATCCCTGCATCCCTCACTCTCATAATCTGCATCTCATAATCTCACTCTCTGCATCCCTCAATCTCACTCACCACATCCCCAATCTCATTCTCTGCATCCCTTCCTCACTCTCTGCATTCCTCACTCTAACTCACTGCATCCCATAATCTCACTCTGCATTACTAAATCTCACTCTCTGCATCGCTCAGTCTCACTCACTATATCCCTAATCTCATTCTGCATTACCAAATCTCACTCTGCATCCCTCACTCTCACTCACTGCTTCCCTCACTCTCCCTCACTGCACATCTCACTCTGTATTACTAAATCTTACTCTCTGCATCCCTCACTCTCACTCAGTGCATCTCATAATCTCACTCTGTGTTACTAAATCTCACTCTCTGCATCCCTCAATCTCACTCACGACATCTCCAATCTCACTCTCTGCATCCCTCACTCTCCCTCACTGCATCTCATAATCTCACTCTCTGCATCCCATAATCTCACTCTGCATTACTAAATCTCACTCTCTGCATCGCTCAATCTCACTCACTATATCCCTAATCTCATTCTGCATTACTAAGTCTCACTCTGCATCCCTCACTCTCACTCACTGCATCCCTAATCTCGTTCTCTGCATCCCTCACTCTCACTCACTGCTTCCCTCACTCTCCCTCACTGCATCCCATAATCTCACGCTGCATTACTAAATCTCACTCTCTGCATCACGCAATCTCACTCACGAAATCCCTAATCTCATTCTGCATTGTTAAATCTCACTCTGCATCCCTCATTCTAACTGCCAGCTAATGATCCAGATGGTCATTTAAGCAAGTACTCAATAAGTTGATGGAATTCTTCAGATCTCTCTTGAATGAATGGCTTATTTTGGTGGGGCATCTCCCATTATGTTGTCAATCAAGAAATTGAGATCAGAAGGAAATGAGCAGCAGCAGAGAGAGCAAGAGTGAGTTCGCTCAGACCTGGTGGGGTTGCAATGTGCAGACTGAGATAACTGAGGTGCAGACACCAGGACAGTTAGGTGCTGCGAGACACTTGTACGTGGATGAATGTTTTGCAGGTTTGGCTCTTCGAAGTCTGATCCTGATCTGTCAGTGCCCGAGGTGAAACACAGGTGATCGTGCAACAAGCAAGTGGACTTTCCATCATGTGGCATACCAAAGAGACACAGGGAACAGGACTGTGTGCCACCAGGAGTAGCTGATTGTGGTGACACTTGTTAGGGAAAAATATAAGCTGCCTTATCTCCCCAGCAACCTCCCAACCGTCGACCCCCCTACCCCCCCCCCCCACTCACCAACTCCCAAACTAGTGCTCTCAATGAGTGGAAATCACAGTGATAGTTGAACAACTTGGCCCAAGTAAAGTAAAAAATGTCACATTTAATGGTGGATTTCACAATCAAGTTTTTGTGTATGATATGCTGCATGTTTATGTATCTGTGCCGAGAGTTTGAGAAATAGTCAATGCTTTTGTGATTGATAATTATATATTAAAGTGAGAGATCTCACTTTCTTTGTGGTTAACTACGTCATTGAAATTAAGAGTTTTGGGACAAAAATATGGATATATTTATGCAACCATTCCATTTATGAGTTGTAAAAATATTTTGCACATATATGAAAATAGTAGTTAAGCAAATAAACTCATAATATGCGTCCACAACCATCCTTGACTATGTTGTGGAACTTCGGCTGAGGTCCTTCCTTTTTTTTTCCGCTCTCACTTTTTCACCTTTATTCGCTTTTAAATTTGTTTTCTCCACAACTACATGAGCAATTGACACAGAACTTTCAACATAGGAACTGGAACTGGAACATAGGAGCATCTATCCATGGATTTTTTTTAATTACATGATGATTGGAAGGAAAATGTGGTCAACATTCCAAAAAATCAGTTTTCTGCAGGCATGGGTTGTATGGTGTTTCACAGATCAGGAATAAACGGCCTTGAACTCACTTCACTCGGCCATGGCCAAATTATATTTTTTGAATGTGCTGGATCTGTTTTATTTTCTGCTAGTATGTCTATTGTAAGCGATTGAGCTTACGTAAAAGAAGATTTTAGGTTTACCACTCAGCTCGGCAATATTTGTGATTGACACAGCGAGAGGAACCATCTTCTGTACTGTTCCACATCATGACTTTGGGAGAGTCAATTGGACCCCGAAGGTGGTGTCAAGGCCCAGCTTGTACTATCTCACACACACACACACACACACACACACACACACACACACACACACACACACACACACACACACACACACACACACACAAACATGGAAGTGGATACTTTGAGACCTAGAAGGGATACGTTCCACCTTCTGAAACCTGCATCTGCAGACAACAACCAACGACACACACACTTTTGCCATTTTCATTCCAGTGACACATGTGATGATATGTATGCATGCCGCCATTCAGCATTGTCGGGAGGTTATTCAACACCTGTCGTACAACCCAGATTCTACCTCATCTGACTATCTTTGGCCCTGATGGATGCCCTCAAGGCAAGCATATCACATATAATAAAGATGTCAAGAAGGTTTTCCGATTGTGGCTACCCAGCATCACTAAATTGTTGAATGCTGCAGGCATCAGGAAGCTGACACTGACATGGGACAAAGGCATCACCCACTCAGTAAATATGTTAAAAGTAACCAGCCATATGTATCCCTCAATCAAGAGCTATGGAGAGCAAAGTGGCAAAATTTGCCTTTTTTTTGGCAAGTCTGCTGTTTGGTAAGTGGCACAACTCTGCATTTTCCTTTTTTATATTAAAAGCACCATCACAGAGCAGACTATCTATGTGCAGGTGTGTTTGCTTAATGTCTGCACAATAACCACTCTTTGATTCCTCCTTACTCCAGCATGTGACCGAAACTGGCATTGTCATAAGTATTGCAGCATCAATGGCTCAACTAACATCGAGCTCGGTGCAGCGGAAGGTTAAAAATCCCACGATGAACCGAATGCTTATAGCTCCTGTGGAGATGTTCCAAATTAATGGTGGACAATGCACGTCCTGGTCACAAGGAGAGACACGAGAACCTTGGCTCTTCTAAAACAAACGGGTTTATTCCTGAACCACAAGCAAGAGAAGATTGATTGGCGGAGGGAATACGACGGCTGGTTGGGAGGGAAGGAAGGGAATGCAACTAATAAACTAGATGGAATTCATAGAATACTTACCCTGCGCAGTCAATGGTTTTGGAGATATAGAGGTGCAACGTGTTTTGTTTTTTTTTCGAAGACAGCACCTGTACCATATCACCTATGACATCATGATTATCATTAAAATATTCTGCAGGAGGAGGTGCTCCGATGGTGAAAATTTCGTGTCCTTCAGACGAAGTTGTTGAGAAAAAAATTCATAATGATTGGATAAGTGTTGTACTTGGCGAATTATGACGTCATTACGAAGGCACTGATGACATCATCATTAGCATATCTTATTCCCCATGGAGAGTAGTTGGCAATGAGCCAGGTCTCAATTTCTCCATCTTGTGGTTACAGACATATAGAGGTGTGAATTTTTTTTTCAAGATGGCGCCTGTACTACGTGGCCTATGACGTCATAATTATAAACTTATTCTATAGGAGTAGGCGCTCCTACAGTGAAAATTTTGTGTCAATCGGACCAAGAATTGCAAAGAAATAAAATTCATACTGATCGAATCAAGCGTCGTACTTGTCGAATTATGACGTCATAATTAAGGTACCGATGACATCATTAACACATCTTATTCCCCTGGGGGGAGTACTTTACAATAAGCCATGTTTCATTTTTTTCCATAGAGCGGTTTTGGAGATTAAAGAGCTGCAACTTTTTTCGATTTTTCCAAGATGGCACCTGTACCATGTGACCTATGACATCATAATTATCATTTAAAAAAATCTACAGGAGGAGCTGCTCATATTCCGAAAATTTTGTGTCCATCAGACTTTTTTTTTCATACTTATCAGAGAAAGCATTGTACTTGTTGAATTATGATATCATAATGAAGGCACCGATTACATCATCATCAAAATATCTTATTCTCCATTGGGAATACTTGACAATGAGCTATGTTTCAATTTTTTCCATGGAACGGTTTGGGAGATATAGAGGTGTAATGTTCCAAGTTGGCATCCATACCACGTGACCTATGACGTCATAATTATGAATAAAAATATTCTGCAGGCGGATGCACTCCTATGGTAAAATTTTGTGTCAATCGGTACAACGATTGCTGAGAACATGAATTTTAAAAATGCAGACACATACACCGCGCGTACGCCACATGCACGCAATCGAACGCCGAACCCTGCTTTTTGCTTCAGGAGTGCAGGGTAACAAAAATAAAAGCTATGGCACCACACTCTGGACCCAATCACAGATGGGAAAGGGACAAAAACCGGGGAACTCACATTATTTACCTGTACACGGACCATGCTACTCTGTACGTTTCAATCTGCTCGAAGGTGATATCTCACCGCCCCTCCCCCCACCCCCCTCTGCAAAGTAATAGGATAAAGGTGGACACATGCTGAGGCCTGGGGTCTTTTGGCTTGTGGAAATCCATTGAGTTCGCAGATGAAACGTCACCTGAGATGAGATATGCTCACGCTTGTGAGTTACCAAATTGGCAGGGTGTGTCTTAGTACATTTTTTGATTGAATGCACTTTTTTATGCATACAGAGTTTAGTATACAGCCCCCAGAAGAGCGAGAACACAGAACGGATCAGGATGTAACATAACAAATGGAACAGCAGAAAGAGAAGGGGGAAATGTCAACAGAAGGGTTGAGGGAGAAAATAGAGACGTAGATGGACAAACAAAGGATGCGGGTAATGATGAGGGGTAGGGGAGAATGCAAGGAGTGGACAAGATGGATGCAGAAGCAAAATTTGGGAGGGGGTGAATGGTTTAACCAGTGTAGAAATACCATGGTTTTCAATGGGGGATTATCTGAGATGGTGGTGAACAGCTGTCTTGAAGACCTGGATGGAAGAAAGAGATTGAAGAGAATGTGTAAGTTGGTTCCACAGGCAGGAAATAAGAGGAACAAATGAGTAGTGGTGAACAGTGATTCTTGATTTTGGGAGTTTTACCAGAAGGGATTGCTGGTGGACTGCATCTTCTTCTTCTTGCATATGGCAGCTTAGCTGCTGGGGTAGCTATAATTTCTTGGAAGTGTGACTGTGTCGCTGATGCAGTGCCCCTCCACCAGTACACACTGGTACTCATTTCGCCCACCTCGGAAGGATGACAGGCTGAGTCAACCCCCTGGTGTATTAATTCAGCGGCCAACGGGGCTTGAACTCAGGACTCTAGGATCCCAAGCCACCACCCTAACCACTAAGCGAACACCAGGCTCCAGGTGGACTGCATGCATCCCTTGAACTCAGGACCCTAGGATCCCAAGCCACCACCCTAACCACTAAGCTAACACCAGGCTCCAGGTGGACTGCATGCATCCTGCAGATAAATGGGAGGGGGAGGCAAAGCTTAAGGCCCGGTCACACCTTGACGTATGCCGATTTTTGAATTTTTTTTCTAAAACGCTGGCACACGTTAATACGTTATGGGTAAGTTTTGATAACATTGAGAGCACTCTGAAAAACACTGCCATACGTCGTTGTACGCTGGCTTTAAGCGTTGTACTTTTTGGTTGTCCTCAAATTTTTTCATGCTTGAAATTTCACGACGTATGCCGGCGTATGACTCACACGTTCCGCTACGCTGGCCACAAGTTTAATGCACGGTCTGCGATCGTTGACAGATGTCAACACATGCTACTTGGAAGTTAATCATAAGTTGAGACACGCCGAGGTAATGTTTAGCGTACCCGAAACTTATTTCTAACCTATGATTAACGTGTTGTTGGCATGTTACGCGATCGTTGCCACACGTCGACAGACGTTACTTTTAAGTTACTCATAGGCTGAAAGACGTCGGTATAATGGATCGTCCTTGTGTCAGCGTCCACGGCCACGGCCAGGACACTTATTTGCAGCATTCTTCAAACTTTTCTTCGGCATGACGAGGATGTTCACACTTCGATGTCTAGCTTGGCCATGATTCCAATTGTCCATCGGCAGCATCTATTTAAAATAGTCGAGTTTGAGCGTTTTAACACGTTCAGAAGAAACGCTTCAAATTTCAAAACCCCAGCGTCAAAAAACAAAGGCGAGTGACAGCAATTTAAATCGTTCATTGTAAACAATGAAAATAGCTGAGTGATACCGTTTAAAAGTCGTTGAGTGTAAAAAAAATCGAATTGTTGAGCACAAGCGTCTACTTTCAATAGTGGGGTTTGAGCGATTTAGCACGTTCAATAGAAACGATTAAAATTTCCGAGCGCCAGCGTCAAAAAACAAAGCGGAGTGACAGCAATTTAAATCGTTCATTGTAAACAATGAAAATAGCTGAGTGGTACCGTTTAAAAGTCGTTGAGTGTAAAAAAATCCAATTGTTGAGCGCAAGCGTCTACTTTCAATAGTGGAGATGCAGCCATTTAAATCGTTGAGTGGCAGCCTATGAATAACAAACCCTACGTCACCGGCAAAGATAAACTGCCGCACGATATGGATAAGTTAGGCTATCGTTGGGCATAGTTTGTGAACGCCGGCTTCACGATAATTATTCGTTGGTATATCGTATCTATAAGTAATCAAAGCGCTCTATGCACATTATTAGTTCATTGTGCATTTGTCCAACCCGTTATGAATAGACCTAAATCGTAAAAACAAGCTATAGCTCATTGTTGAAAAAGCCCCATAAAAAATTAGCCGCGAAGAACTTCAAACAATGGTGAAAAGATGTCTCCTACCCGTGGACACGCGGACGCAAGGACGATCCATCATAACCCACACCCTCCCCCTCACACTCACCTACTACTGCCAACATGAACAAACTACTACTGATACTAATACTAATACTGATACTGATACTGTTACTGCTGACATGGACATCGACTCAAAAAGGACTCGAAAACACTGTTGGGTTCCCCTTTTATGAGCAGCATTTTTATATACCAATTCCCAAAACCGCTGGGAACACGTCTTTATATGGCAGTTGTAAGCTAGAAACACGTTCATTTATTTTTTTGTCGACCAGAAGACGTCATTGGAATACGTCTACATACGCCGATGTGTGTTGGGACTACGTAAAGAATTGGTTCAAAGCACGTCAAACATAAGTTAGAAATAAGTTTCGCGTAAAAAAGACATTACCGCGACGTGTTTCGACTTATGAGTAGCTTATAATTAGCCTTTGTGGACGTGTGTAAGCGTCCACATATCGTGTGTACAACTTATCCCCATCGCATGCGGAACGTGTGTCATACGCCGAGTACGTCCAAAAATTTTGAACATGTTTAAAATTTATTGACGTAATCTACTTACTACGACGTATGATAGCGTACTTTAGCGTTCTACTCACGTATACCAAACTTACTCATACCGTATTTGACGTGCCCCAACGTTTTAGACACATTTTTCTTAGGTCGGCATACGCTGGCAAGATCGCCAAGGTGTGACCGCGATGTTGACACTTCCATTTCTACGGCAGTTATGATTCGAATCGTTGTGCGTCAGCCTTTTAATAGGCTACGTCACGACATCGTCGGCGATGCGTGCAACGCGCTATGCCTAAGTTAGACTATCGTTGGGCATCGGTTGTGTAGGCCGACAACAGGTTCAGCATTCGTTGGTATAAGTTATCTATAACACAACGAAACGTTCTGTGTCCGTTACCAATGTGTTATACATAAGACCAAGTCGCTATGAATACGTCCGAATCTTTAAAAAAAACATCAAAAGTTCAACGTAAGCCAGCGTTTTACATACATTTTAATACGTTGCCATCGCTGGCTAAAACGTCAAGGTGTGACCGGGCCTATAGAGAGGACAGAGGCTGCAAGACCAGAAATAAGGCAGAAGAAAACAGAGCGACCACCGACCTGTTGGCGATGGTGAAGTGATAGGCCCATAGACTCAGCTTCGTCATGAGAAATTCCAATGATCTTGAAAGCCTTGCTTTCCACGGCATCAAGCTAGGAAAGGTGTGAGGCCAGGGTGCCGACCCAGAGGGGAGAGCAGTATTCCATCAGGCTGCCAAAGAAAGCCTTGTAGGTGGATAGGAGTTTAAGTGTGCCAAGGAAGGACTGACTTTGCTTGATGGAGGATACCTAGTCAGTGACTGGGTTTGGTGACCAACTTTGAAATGTGGTTTTCCCAGGAGAGATCATGACTGAGAGTGAGACCCAAGAGTTTGAGTGACTGAACTTCTTTGAGAGGGTTGTTAAGAAAGTAGATGGGAGGGTTTTTGGTAAGGTCCTGTTGGGAAGAGAGAGAGAGAGAGAGAGAGAGAGAGAGAGAGAGAGAGAGAGAGAGAGAGAGAGAGAGAGAGAGAGAGAGAGAGAGAGAGAGAGAGAGAGAGAGAGAGAGAGAGAGAGAGAGAGAGAGAGAGAGAGAGAGATTTCTCAGTGTTATAAAAGACATATTCCAAGTTATGTTCTTTTCTCGCATATGGCATCTTGGGTGCTGGGTACTTAGCATTCGTTGGAAGTGCAGCTGTGCTGCTGATGCTCTGCCCGTCTACCAGTAGACTGGAACTCATTTCACTGACCTCGGAAGGATGACAGGCTGAGTCAATCCCACCTCGTGTTAATTCAGTGGCCAACAGGACTCAAACTCAGGACCCTAAGATCCTAAGCCAGCCACCCAAACCATTAAGCTAATACCATGCTTATATTCCAAGTGCTTGACTAGTTTGTGGTTTTCTTTCAAGGTCTGAAGTTAGGAATGTCTGTGTCTGTGTCTGTGTCTGTGTCTGTGTCTGTGTCTGTGTCTGTGTCTGTGTCTGTGTCTGTGTCTGTGTCTGTGTCTGTGTCTGTGTCTGTGTCTGTGTCTGTGTCTGTGTCTGTCTCTCTCTCTCTCTCTCTCTCTCTCTCTCAAAGGACCTTACCACAAACTCTCTCTCTCTCTCTCTGAAAGAAAGTTGAGGGATGCCACGGCAGAGGGTGGCGTAATCAGCAAAGAGATTAAGAGGATTTTTCAGTGGGTGAGATCATTGAAGAAAATTAGGAATAGGACTGGGTCGAGAGCACTACCTTGGGGCACACCAGCGTTGACTGGGAGAGGAGAAGAAAGGATTCTGTTGAGAGCCACACATTGACTATGAGAGTGGAGGAAGTCACTCATCAAAGAGTGGAGTTGGCCTTGGATTCCATAGGCAGACAGTTTGGAGAGCAAGCAGGATGACAGACTTCTCAAAAGCTCGAGATTTGTCCAGAAAGACGGTCCTGATCTCATGTCTAACATTGAGGGTCTCCATCCATTGTTGGGAGAGTAGAAGCAGCATGTCCAAGATGGAGTGACCAGGTCTGAATCCGAATTGATGATTTGAGATGAGGCTGTTGGAGCAAAGATATGAGTTTCTGTCAACTGTGATGATGGATTCCATGACCTTGATGATGATTGGAAGTAAGTAAATTGGGTTGTAGTTAAGGGGAGCTGTTTTTCTTAACTATGGATAAATTCAAATATATATATATATATATATATATATATATATATATATATATATATATATATGTATATATATATATATGTATGTATATATATATGTATGTATATATATATATATGTATATATATATATATATATATATGTATGTATATATATGTATGTATATATATATATATATATATATATATATATATATATATATATATATATATGTATATATGTATGTATATCTTCTTCTTCATTCGGCTGCTCCCGTTAGGGGTCGCCACAGCGGATCATCCGTATGATCCGCATAGTGATTTGGCACATGTTTTACGCCGGATGCCCTTCCTGACGCAACCCTGGTCGCCTCTTACGACACAGGGATATGGTACACCTATTTTAACCGGGGTATACACCGGCTCAGTACACTGGTACTCATTTCGCCGACCTCGGAAGGATGACAGGCTGAGTCAACCCCCTGGTGTATTAATTCAGTGGCCCAACGGGGCTTGAACTCAGGACCTTTTGGATCCCAAGCCGCTGCCCAAACCACTGCGCCAACACCAGGCTATATATGTATATGTATATATTGTTGCGGATTCGCGCCCGCCGGCGTGCTGACGGCCACGTAACTCGAATCGCGGCACGTCGCCCACCGGACGGACAATCCAGTCGTGACCCTCTCGGACTAACGCCGGGAACCAGTCACGGGTGTACCTTTCGGTCTCACCGCGATCGAGCCAATCAGCCCCCGCGTGGGATAGGGTTGCTCGCCAAATTCGACCTACCTAAGTACCCACGCGGAGGGTAGACCGGGCGATCGCACCTCGCCGCAGGTCGACTTCGGACACGGGCCACTTAAGCGACCCGTTCCGTACTATCAGAATAACCGAGCGGTGTTATCGTCGACCTCGACGGTTCGATTAATCATCGGGCGTATTCAGCCCACTACCAACCCTTTACGTGAAGCAAGATGAGGATTCAATGGGAGAAATGACGAAGCGAAGCGGGAAACAGTTCAACACAAAAGCACATTTATTCGCGGCACACGGGAAGCACACATATACAATTCCACCAAATGCACACAGAAAAGACACAATGCAATTTACACAAAAAGCAAATGTAAAAGCGAAAACACAATGCAGAGCTAATACCGACTACCGAGCACACGGCAACACTTATACAATTCTACCTCACAGACGGCGCCGACAACACATACCCAAAACCAAGGAAAAGAATACCCCCAAGAATGAGGCGGGCCTGAGGCCGAGACCGGGTCGCGCCTACCCGTCTGGTGATGAGACGCGGAGCGGCGATGGCGCCCCAACCCCGCGGGCCTCGCAGGCAGTGTCTGGTAGGGGGTGGGAAAGGGGCCCCCTTGGTCGCACTATCTCAGCGCGGGGGGAAACAGGAGGGGGTTGCTGATGCTCGGGGTATAGAGGATCTTTATTATCCCTGGTGTGCGTCTCCACCTCGGCCAGGTCGCGCTGTCGGCCTCCCTCGGGTGCAGCTCCCTGCACGACGCGAGCACCCCCTCGTCTGGTGTCGCCGCCTTCCCACAGCTCGTCCCCTCCGTTCCGACTCCAACGCACACGACGAGCAGCTCCACCGCCCGCGAAGTCTTGACCCTCTGCTTCCGACTCTCCTACTCTCCGCCTCTGGACTCTCCACTCTGGACTCTCCGACTCTGGACTCTCCGACTCTCCACCCTCCGACTCTCCGACTCTCCACTTTTCCACACTCTTGACTGACGAACACGGTCCTTTTTATCCCCCCGTAGCTTCGCCTTTGACCCCCTCCCTTTGACCTTTCACCTCGCTCCCCATTGGCCCGAGAAAAAGTGGGCGTGAAGGCTTTTTGATCCACAAATTTGCATATATCGATCGTCCTGGAGGCGGGGCCAAATCGCCCCTCGCTCACCGATTGGACGGCAAAAAGTGGGCGTGTGTCGTTTTTGATCCGTTTTTGAAGCACAAAATCCGTGATTTTGTACACGCTGTTCGACGCGCGCCCTGCACGAGTCCAACACCGGTACCCACAGCGGGGCAAGAACGGTGGCGATGCTACGGTTGCGAGGTGTGACGTGAAGGTCGTGGCGGTTGTGGTGAAGCGGCGTTGTGGTTGGTGGTTGATATTGTGGTTGTGGTGGTAATCATGGTGGTTGGTCCAAAATAAAGATAGTAAAAGAAAAACGGCTATCCTGAAGAGTCGCAGCTCGCATAAATGACATGTATTCCCACTAGACAACGGGTTTGGGCCTAACTACACATATACTTGCCGAGATACCTCACCTAAGGGACCTGAATGGTGGTTTGTGAATTTGGTAACCACAACAATATATATATATATATATGTATATATATATATATTTATATATATATATATATATATATATATATATATATATATATATATATATATATACATATATATAAGCCTCCCAGAGCTGATACAGTATATACATCAACCATGCTTGGTGTTGGTCGAGCACGACTTTACAGAACGAGACAACTCTATGTGTGTACATGTATATGTAAACATCTTGTGAAAAATGTAATATACATGACATGGTTGGTTTTTTTAAAAGATGTTTTCAAATGCAGGTTCGTTTATGTTAAAATGTCTGAAAATACTGATTAATACTGATACACCTTGGTCCCTCCGTTCCCAGCCGCAATGGACAACCATTGAAGACAAGTTCTTGAAAGCAGACCTATTCATGTATAGTCCACGCTCTCTCTGTGCTGTATTCCCATTAGTGTGCCGTTTGAAAAGAAAACGAGCAGGAATGTAGTTATTCCGTGACAAAACACATATCCAAATCGCAATAAAGCTGCAATAAAAAATCCCATTACATGAGTTATTGCACTGTAATTACTGTAGTTACGACCATCCCGAATTCAAAACATCAGTCATAAGACTTCAAGCAAAGCCACCCCCCCCTACTAATCCGTCCCCCTGCGATTCAAAATGCTTAATTACATCCGATAATTCACTGCATATACTCCGAAAATTGCGGCCTGTAATTGCCTGCGAAACACTCGCGTGTGAATGAGGATCTCCCTGATTTGCTCGGCATCGATAAATGGCATCACGGATCCTTGGATGCCAGTGCAGAAAAATGGCAACCTCTTTTGGTCAACTCGATCTTCAAACCTGCAGCCATAAATGAAAATATAGTTTAGTAGTCTTGTTATTTAATATTCAAAAGGTGAACTAAATCATGGAAAGGAGCAACAATTGACTTACTGGGGCCGTTCAAAAAGTTATAAGAACGAGTGGCCAGAATCGATATTACAATTGGCAAATAAATAACGAAGTAGAACAAGGTGTCATTTTGAATAAAACGGTTTGATAATTATTCTCACGAGTTATATCTTCACTTGTATGAGTACATGCAGGAAGATTTTTGAAAAATTACGTTGGCGTCTCCTGGACTATTGCGAGCATCCCATTCGCAGAACTTTTGATTGAGTACGCCCCTGGAGAACACTTGGTAAAGCGTAGAGTTGATTCATCGCGCGTTAAAAAGTCTGGAAGCATTGAGCACGGAACGGAAAGAATATGGAAAATGTAACCACGGGTCGCCCTGAATAGAATAGAACACGCGGAAAAAATTCACACAAATTTCAAAGGGCAAACCAGGCGAGGGAACGGTACGGTTAATATATGGCATTATCATGAAAAAAGAAACGATAAACATGTGCCGAATGAACCGACTTTTCTGAAAGTTTAGAAGTACGTCATTTGAAATATGCTAATCAAAGTTCGGCACAACCACAAACGCGCGGAAACTTTCGTCGTTATCCCGGGTTGACGGGATCTTTCCCCCATCACCCCCTACCCCCTCCCTTTCTGTTCCCAAAACGGCTATCATCAGCCCATGGTGCGCCGAACGTCGAGGGATCGCGTGATATCCAAATAGAAAGGGGAAATGAGTAATGTTAAAACCAACTGTGGGGATTCCCCTGACGAAGGAGCCACGCGGTGCTCCCTCGGCGTGAGGACAAGATCGGGTTGTGCGCGACGGACTCGCACCAATGTGAAATAAACAAACAATTAAAAGTCGAAACGTTACACCTGACGAGGAGCCACTTGTACGGTTCCGTGAGACAGCCAGCGTCTCCCGGTTTAGCAACACCTCGGGCGACCCGGAGGGTTCCAGGACTCGTGGGAAGCGCCCCAGGTATCTATATCCCTGCGACGTGTTGTGATTCGAAGACGGAGTTTGAGGAAGAAGTTGCAACTCCAACCTGGAACAGTCTCTTTCCCACAGGCTCAGCACTGCTTTTCGCTTTCAGAATCCTTGAAGACCTGTGGGAGACTGTCACGCTTTAAGGAAACCCGTGCGTTCTTCTATCAAACTCGACAGGTGAGACCGTGTGTGTGTGTGTGTGTGTGTGTGTGTGTGTGTGTGTGTGTGTGTGTGTGTGTGTGTGTGTGTGTGTGTGTGTGTGTGTGTGTGCGTGCGTGCGTGCGTACGTGTGTGTGTGTGTGTGTGTGTGTGTGTGTGTGTGTGTGTGTGTGTGTGTGTGTGTGTGTGTGTGTGTGTGTGTGTGTGTGTGTGTGTGTGTGTGTGTGCGTGCGCGCATGTGCGTGCACACACATATATGTATATAATATTGAGGTGTCATGCAAAGGGTTTCTATGAGACTGGTCTCCACTACATCCAGTCCCGAGCATGCTCTCTCGTTACATTTTATCCAGTTGAAACTCCACCGGTGCAGATCATCTGGTTCGGTGACTGATATAGTTCTAAAAACATAACTTCACCTCCTCCCAGAGCCGTGCTGTTACCCCTGCACGATCATCAATCATCAGAATTGGGTGAAGCGTCTTTCTAACGACGCTAATGATTGGCCACATGACGTTTGCTACAAACGTGATATATATTTTATTTGGGTACTTTAACGTATATCAATGTATGTATATGTGTATATATACATATTATGCATTGCATATGTGTAAATATATGTGTCTGTGTATGTATGTGTATATATATATATATATATATATATATATATATATATATATATATATATATATATATATATATATATATATATATATATATATATATATATATATGAATGAGATATGCATCGCATCTTTGTCAGATATATAATCCATGCAGGAGTTGAAAGCAGACTTGTAATCATATTTGCTGCTCACACATATTATCGTACATCTCCACAATGTCCCAATTATATAGTATTTACAGGTATGGCTCAAATGATTTCCATAATGCGGGTCCTCATCATGCATCCACATTAACATATTGAAATATGTTTGGCGCGGATGGCCTGGAAGTAGAAACTTGTTATAACACTTGCGTGTATAAGACACAATGAAATTCCGTAATAGCCCAGGGGACGAAATAATGTGTATTGTAATCTTTTTGGCTTGATAAGCTCTCTTATAATAAGGTTAGCCGTGGCAGCCGAGTTTCCTTGCCGCCCCGTCCTGCGTTCTATTTTGCCGCGTGACTTTCCGCGCTGAGGTCCCCACTACATCAACAGTTCAGCGGACATGATTTAAGGCCGGCCCTTTCTTGCACGTGCAATAAATTACACTCTCAGAAGGCCTGTTCTGCAATGTGTATCTCTGACATTCCTTCTGGCAGACAATGACAGCAGTTAATGTGGAGAGATGCAAATCGGGGCGGCGGGCGCTTTGCCGTACAGTGGTGCGGACATCGCTTCATTTGGGCCGCATGATTGTACAAGTACCGGGGAGCTGACTCCGGCATCTTGCCTGCTTGTTCTGGAAATTACACACCGCATAACCGCAGATTAAGGAGCGAGCAAAATGGCATAATTTTAATTTTGCACAGTGACCTGCGGGCCATTTAATTTTCCATTTAATTTTTCTTGGCCTTTGTTTGCATTCACTCTGTCATTACGCGGGAAGATTTTACAATGCATTTTAAACTTCGCGGACCTCTGGCAGTAATTAAATTTCTGGAAATGACTGTAGGCGCCTCATGAATGTGCAGCCGTCATCCCGATGGCAGGTGGCAGGGTGCGGAAAGCGTGCGCCGAGGAGGACACTTCGCGCCGGGCGTCCCAGGCAAACCGTGTCCGCGCCGTCGGGTCGACCATCCGGAGGCGCAGCCAAGACGGAATGCTGTCTCTGTGCAGGTTCCTGGCAGATCCTTGGCAGGCCATGAATGCTGAACACCCTCCCGGTGGCTCCGGGAACTCCGGTAAGTCCTGCGGCATTTGCTTATTCTTGAGTTGGAAGTGATAATGGTCAGTAAGACCTCATCTTTTGCTTGATCAGAGCTTTGAGGTGCTCACTTGGTGTTGCTCTCCACATGTCCAGTTGGTTGTCCACATAATTCTGGTTCCTGCCTGTACTGCGATACACAAGTCATCACCGCTGGTCATTACCACAGCAAGCTCATCACTACTTTCATTAACTTACAGCATTTGTTCAAATAATTGTTTTTGGCATTGTGTAGGTGAGGCTGCACTAGCAGGATGGCTTAGAGGTACGCACACTTACCTCTAAACTATCTAGCCTCGGTTTGAATGTTGGCCCAGCTCTAAACTGTCATCCCAGTGTTTCACAGGCAGGGTGATTCATCAATGTGTGTGCCGTCCCTCGGATGGACGTTAAACCGGGCGTCACGTCTGCCGGCATTAGTTGGTGGACATTAAAGATCCTGCGGTGTCCTTCACAAAGAGTAGGTGAGCTATCACCAGCACCCTGAACAAATTCCAAATTCCTGCCCTAACTACTGCTGGGAAGGCAATGGCAAACCACCCAGTATAAGCCTTGCCAAGAAACTGCTTTGGCAGCACCAATGCTCTATCAGAGTATGGTTCAGCATCATCAGAACAGCTGAGACTAAATATCGAAAGAAGCATCCGTTCTGACTTACTATGGATCATAATTGTTTTGGGATGGGTGTTCAGGTGTAAACCAATTTAGTTCATCATGCTGGTATACCAGATCCTCGTTTTTCTGGATGACAAGTTAAGTTATAGCAGCAGTCAAGGAGCAATCAAGCTACCGTAACTTCATGAGTTTTAACTTGTTGTGGAGCATTCATAAATGTGACCAAAATTGTACTCTATCTTTGATGTTAACACAAAACCTAGTTTGTCAATGGTGTCCAATGAGCAAAAACCAAGCACAATATCACTCTGAAGATGATAAAGATAGCTGCTGAAGCGTATTGTCTGCTGCTTCATTTGACAAGCACCAGTACTCGTGGTATTAGGTGACATTACATGCAATTAAGGGAATGTGTTGGTGCATTCATTACACCTCTTCGGAAAATATTTCCTTGAAGTGTTTTGTTTTTTTGACACAATGATTCTCTCAGAAACACTGAGGTTAAAAATGCCTACCTTGTTTGGAAGTGTGTGATACGTGTCACTCAGTTTGATTATATGTCCTTCGGTGCAGATTCCAATAAAACGAGTGAATAGCAGTGATTTCATCCATGGTTTTTATCCTTGTAGTAGCCCTTGAATGTCCGACAGGATGGTGCAGAAGTAGCGCACTTACTTATGACCTGTATTCATCTTGGATGATTGCCGACCTAACTATAAACCTTCACACTGATGCTTCACATTCCAGGTGTTTATTCTTCACAGAGTTAATTCTCCAACCATTATCCCACTGAGTCTGATATGTATGTTTGTTTGTATGACCACAACGATTTCTGAAATATATATATATATATATATATATATATATATATATATATATATATATATATCTTCTTCTTCTTTCGGCTGCTCCCGTTCGGGGTCGCCACAGCGGATCATCCGTATGATCCGCATAGTGATTTGGCACATGTTTTACGCTGGATGCCCTTCCTGACGTAACCCTGGTCGCCTCTTACAACACAGGGATATGGTACACCTATTTTAACCGGGGTATACACCGGCCCAGTACACTGGTACTCATTTCGCCGACCTCAGAAGGATGACAGGCTGAGTCAACCCCCTGGTGTATTAATTCAGTGGCCCAACGGGGCTTGAACTCAGGACCTTTTGGATCCCAAGCCGCTGCCCTAACCACTGCGCCAACACCAGGCTCAAGTGTATATATATATATATATATATATATATATATATATATATATATATATATATATATATATATATATACACAAAAAATGTGTATATATATATATATATATACAAAAAATGTATATATATATATATATATATATATATATATATATATATATATATATACATATATATATACATTTTTTGTATATATATATATATATATATATATATATATATATATATATATATATATACACATTTTTTGTATATGTATATATATATATATATATATATATATATATATATATACACATTTTTTGTACATATACATATATATATATATATATATATATATATATATATATATATATATATATATATATATATATATATATATATATACAGTATATATTCCCTCGGATGGACATCAAGCTTGATATTCCTTCTGCTGGCGTTAATTGGTCGAGGGTAAAGATCCCACTGTGTGTTTGGTGAAGGATAGTGGAGTTGTCACAGGCATCATGAACAAATTACAAATTCCTGCCCAAATTAGTCCTCCAGTCAAACCTCAACCCTAACCAACTGGTTCGTGAAAGCCTTGGGGGAAAAATGTTCCCCACTGACACCACAAGAAGGTGGGCCATTGTTGTTGGTGTTGTAGTAGTAGTAGTAGTAGTAGTAGTAGTAGTAGTAGTAGTAGTAGTAGTAGTAGTAGTAGTAGTAGTAGTAGTAGTCGATCAGTCTGAGTCTGGAGTTCATTTTCGTTCTGTTATTAAACTGGAGATCATGGAAACCCACGAAGATCCTCCGAGTAGTACGTTTGCTTATGGCAGATACAAAGGCAACTGGATGATTGTCAGTTTACTCGTAATTGTTTCTCAGTTAATTTTTGAGCTAATTATTCAGCAAAAATATTCATTATTATTGAAACTCATTGTGACGTAGCTCACGGCAACTGTTTTCTTCTTCTTCTTCTTCTTCTTCTTCTTCTTCTTCTTCTTCTTCTTCTTCTTCTTCTTCTTCTTCTTCTTCTTCTTCTTCTTCTTCTTCTTCTTCTTCTTCTTCTTCTTCTCCCTCCTCTTATTCTTATTTTCTTCTTTTCTTTTTCTTCTTCTTCCTCCTCTTATTCTTATTTTCTTCTTTTCTTTTTCTTCTTCTTCCTCCTCTTATTCTTCTTTTCTTCTTGTCTTTTTCTTCTTCGGCTTCTCCAAAACAATGTTGATGTTGTCATGTTTCATGGTGGAAATAGCTTCTTTACGTATGACTGGTACATATCATCTGCTGAATTTTCTGGTATATCCAGTTTACAAAAAAAAATCTTTACATATCTCACGCTTTAACAATACTGTCATTAAAAAAATATGTGAAGTGGAAATATTTATCGAATCCACGATACAATTCCATATTTCTTGACCTGGCTTTCCGGTTTGATCACATTGCGGCACTTCAAGGTTGTAAGAATCGAGTTTGGATGCAACCGTCGCGGACGTAGTTGCGGCAAACAAATACAAGTTTTTATTTTTCAGAACATCTTGATCTTGGTGTTACTTTAACTGTCACTTTAAATATTTATTTTTAAAGGATGGAAACAGGTATGAATTTACTTTACTTTATAGGTTTTTGCTTCTTAAAGTGGAACTTTATGTAGAGCTTAGTAGGCAATATACACTGTTGGCATCGTTTCAGCATGTAAAATGACAAAAGTACCAACCAGGAGATTTCTGATGTTGATTATTGTACATCTCAATTGTTTATAATTTTATGAGCCTGAGATTATATATTTCAATTGTTGTCATTATATATTTTCACCAAGGTGTTTCTTGAGCTGATCTTCACCTTTAACATATTGTATTTTAACCAAATGGGGTTGGCTCGGGAGTTTCGTGTCTCGGGGCTTGCGTAACTGCTGAAACAAGGTGATTATGGACTGTCATGGTAGACTTGATTTGAAAAGACCGCTGCGTGTTTACAGAAGTTCCGACTTCCATCAAGGTGGAACACAGAGAACGCAATGAAGAAGATGGACGAAGCAGCGAGAGCGGTGTTGGTGATTCGCCCGCTGCGGGACGTGGAGTGCATTCTCCTGATGCTGAAGGGATTGCTGCAGCTTCTAGCAGCCCTGAGAATGATGGCAAGGATAAGGCTCAGATGTCTGGCATGCGTCTCACCTGTAACATCTGTGGAATGGCCTGTGCCAGTCCCAACGTGCTTCTTGTCCATAAGAGGAGCCACACAGGTACCACAATAGGCAAATATGGGTGGCCACTCTAATATCAGGGAAATAGAACTGGTGGGATAGCTTAAACGTATGTGCAGTTATCTCTGTGCTGCTAAGCCTGGGTTAAAATCCCGGTGTTCCACATTCAGGGCGATGCATCGATGTGTGTGCTGTACATCAGAAGGATGTTAAGCCAATGTAGTTGTCTGCCTGCCGCACTGGTTATTCAAAATCTGACTGTATCCTTAGCGAAGAGTAGGCGAGCTATCGCATGCACCCTGGACAAATTCCTAAATTGTGTCACCTTCAGTCGAATATCAGGCTTAGTCTGCAAGGGTGTGTTCAGTTACGAAGTTTATTGAAGAGCGCTTGCCAAGTGGCTGAAGCACTCAAGAAAGCACTCCATTCAAAACCATTGATAAGGAAAGGCTGGCATGGCAAGCGCTTGCGAGCTGCTTGGTAACTAAACACACCAGGAACCTGGCCTGGCCGACCAACAAGAATATGGGATTGATTGGGGCTTATAAATTACAAGGATAAGTAAACTAACTGCAGGGAAATGTGAAGACCTATTGGGATTCTGTGTATCTGAATTTTTTTTAACTCGTAATTAAGCAGGGAATTAAATTTAACTCTTAATGTGGAAGAAAATTATATATATATATATATATATATATATATATGAATATATATATTTATTTATATATTTATATATAGTATATATATTTATTTATTTATATATTTATATATATAGTATATATATTTTTATATATTAGAATTTATATATATATTTATATATATATATATATATGTATATATTTATATATTTTTATTTATTTATATATATTTATATATATATATATATATATATATATATGTAAATTTATTTTCTACCGAAGCAGTTTCTTAGATAGGGTTATAATTGGTGGTTTGCCATTACATTTCCAGCATTGTTGTCCATGTGCTATCCTTTTAAATACCGAGCGTCAAGCAAGTAAGCAGCATGGACTGTACCTTAAAAATATATTATTTGGTATGACTCGGCAAGGCAATTTAAACCACCCACCTCCCAGACTCAAAGCAGATGCTCCAACCATTATCCCACTGAGTCTGATATGTATGTATGTTTGTATGACCACAACAATTTCTGAAATATATATATATATATATATATATATATATATATATATATATATATATATATATATATATATATATATATATATATACATGTACATATACATACATATATTAGTTCAAAACAGGAAAGCTAGCAAATAACACAGGCCAACTTAATGTTTTCTCTGAAGGCCAACATACTGTGGGATGCAACAACGGAGTCATCGATGTCACAACAGCAGTCCTGGACCCTTCAATGAAGCAAAATCTTGGATTCATGGACAGTGACTGCTTGTAATTGGTTATTTCTTCTCCAGGACTCAAACCCAGACTTCAGATAGACAAAGATGATAATGAAGCTAAACACTCAGTGCAATAAATTATTGAATGGCAATAAGGAAACCATTGTAAAGTTAACTTTATTTGAATGAGTTTTATCAATTGAAAGCCGAAAATAATATGTTAACCTCCGTGGGAAGTGAGGTTTGACAGACGTTTTGAGTGTTCGCCCTTCACTTTTATGCTGATGAAGAGTTCAGGACTGCTGCTCTCACATCGCAGAAAAGTCGGTGGTCTCTCTGTTTTCACGGTCTCTCCTTCGTGCATTTATCTTCACCTGCTCTCCAGCCCTCCAA
This sequence comes from Eptatretus burgeri, assembly GCF_056783735.1. Classification (NCBI taxonomy): domain Eukaryota; kingdom Metazoa; phylum Chordata; class Myxini; order Myxiniformes; family Myxinidae; genus Eptatretus; species Eptatretus burgeri. Next base: position 44,314,878 of record NC_140968.1, read on the forward strand.
TCCTCTCCAGCAGCACCAGGATGTTTGCATTCTTTCTGGTTAAACATCCAAAATCCAGACTGACTGCACACTTCAACTCTTTTATTGTTCACTTTCTCCCATACGTAGAATCTCCTTTCCGCATCTGTGCTATCCCACTCTTCCCTCCAAGGCCTCGAGCATGTCATCCCCCATCCTTACTTACAATCTTTATTACTCCGTGAATACTTCCAAACACAGCCCTCTTACTTGCGGATTGCAGAATTTCCTCCCAACATAGTCTGTGGTTGATCAGTGCCCCAGCCGAGATACTCTTCTAGTATTGGGGGATTTCAATGCATTGACTGGAACTGATAGGGATGGTTATGAGATATGTGTTGGTCCCCATGGAACTGGAACTGTGAACCAGAACAGCACGAAGTTCCTTGATTTTGTAAGAAGTCATGGAACTAGGGTGGCTGGTTCATGGTTTCACTGCCCACAGGCTCATCGCTGGACTTGGTATTACAACGCTGGTGGTGTGGCAAAAGAGATTGACCATGTGCTCGTTTATGGTCACTGGAGGATGATCCAGAACTGCAGGGTTGCCCAGAGTGCTCAGTTCCTCAATACCGACCACAGGCTTGTTGTAGAAAGTCTGAAGTTGCAGCTTAAATGCAGGAGAATGGTACCATCCCAGCGGAGGCTGGATGTTGGAAAGCTCAAGGATGAGAGGGTAGCTGAGGAGTTTGCGAACAGGCTGAGTGGAGATTTGGGGGGTCTGGGTGCTTTGAGGGTTCCTGAAGAGTTGTGGCGTGCCTTCAACACCACCGTCCTTGATGTTACCGGTGGATGTCTGGGAACTCACCGTGGTGCGGAGAAGAATTTTATCTCTCAAGGGACACTGGATACCATTGACCAGATTTGCAGGGCCAGGTTGAATGGCAGAGCTGAGCTGTTCAGGGAGCTGAGGCATAAAACTGTATGTGTTCTCAGGGTGGACAAAGAGGCCCATGTGTGAGGAATCTGTGAGGGGGTAGAGCATCACCTGTGGTCAAGTGATTCTCGTCCTCCTTGCAGGGGAATTTGCGCATTGCGTTCCACCAAGTCCATCCCTGGGTGTACTGCAGTGAGAGCAGAGAGTGGTGGGCTCTTGACAGAGGAATCTGAAGTGAAGGCCCGCTGGGCTGGTTACTTTGAGCGGCTCTACCAGGCTGATCCACCAGCTGTCGAGTTGGATGTCAGGGGTGTTACGATCCCAATTGCTGACACTCCAATCGACTGTGGTCCACCTTCGTTTGTGGAAACACAGACTGTGGTGAACCGGTTAAAATGGCGTGAAGCTCCTGGGATCTATGGCATCCATGTTGAACTTCTCAAGCATGGTGGAAATGCTGTACTCATGTCGTTGCATGCAGTTCTGTGCTCTGCCTGGAACACAGGCATCATCCCAACTGACTGGAAGAGGGGCCTTATTGTCACTCTCTGGAAAGGGAAAGGTGATCACCAAGACTGCAACAACTACCGAAGGGTGACGCTGCTCTCAGTGCCGGGCAAGTCCTTGCTCAGATAATTGTTGATAGTGTTCGCCACCATCTGCTTGAGCACCAACATCCAGAGGAGTCAGGCTTTACAACAAAGAGGTCAACGATTGACTGTATCCTTGCTCTTAGGATCCTCACCGAACGCAGATGAGTTTCGGCAGGGGCTGCTTGCAGCCTATGTTAATCTCTGTAAAGCATTTGATTCAATTAATCGGGATGCCCTCTGAAGCATTCTTGGCCTTCGTGGGGTGCCACCAAAACCGATCAAACTGATGTCTGAACTATACTCTGGTACTAAGAGTGTTGTCACATATGGTGATACCATCTCTGACTTATTTGCAGTTGTTCCTGGAATTTGTCAGGGGTGTATGCTGCACCCCACACTTTACAGCACTTGTTTGGACTAGATTCTGGGGAGGATGTCGGAAGGATAAAGCTGCAACGCATCGTTTGGGAATGTCAAGTTCTCTGACCTTGATTTCGCAGATGAGGCAGTCATCTTTCCTTAGACTCTAGATGTCCTTTTGGGGGTCTTCGAGGTGCTGAATGCCTGTTGTTGGCTTAATGGTTCGGCTGGTGGGCTTGGGATCCTAGGATCCTGAGTTCAAATCCCACTCGGCTGTTGAATTAATACCAGGTGGGGTTGACTCTGCCTGTCATCCTTCCGAGGTTGGCAAAATGAGTGCCAGCTTGCTAGTATCCTGTGTCGCAGTGGCAACCCATCCAGGATTGTGTCCAACAGCCAAGGAGACTGCTTCGGCAGCGCCAATGCTCTGCACAGAGTATGGTCCCAATGGATGGTTGGATGGAGGAGCTGAATGAGGAGTCATAGCCTGTGGAATTACGGGGTTCCTGGGTCAAAACTAAGATCCAGACTTTCAATGACATCTTGGATGCTGCTATCTTGTCTGTACCTATTTGTGGCAAGGATGTTGAGGTAATGGAGAGATTCACTTACCTTGGCAGTGATATTCATGTCTCTGCTGGCTGTGAGCCAGAGGTCAATTGACGTCTGCGTCGGGCCTGAGGTGTCATGGATTCAATGGATCATGGGGTGTGGCTTTGTCGGTACCTGTGTGGGAGGACGAAAGTCCGATTCTTCAGGTCCTTGGTGCTTCCATTCTTGCTTTGCAGATGTGAGACTTGGACTCTGACCAGGGATCTGAGACGGACACTTAATTCCTTTGTTACCAGGTCTCTTCGGAGAATCCTTGGCTATTACTGGTTGGACTTTCTGTCCAACAAGCCGTTGCTGAGAGAGACTCAAATGAGATTTATTACCTGCATAGTCCATGAGCATCAGCTGCAGCTGTATGGACATGTGGCTTGTTTTCCAGACACTGATCCTGCTCATGAGATTCTCTAAGCAAGGGAGCCTTGTGAGTGGAGGAGGCCAATGGGCCAACCACGTGACTCGTGGTTGCATTGGATTGATCAGCACCTCAAGCAGATGGGGATGGGCCAGGAATCTGCCTGGAGAATGGCCAGACGGAGGCCCCTGAAGTACTGGCGGAAAGTGGGCGCAGTGACATGCTGCTCCAGCACCTGCTCCCATGTCTGACCTGACCTCCCAACCTCTTCCTCTTCCTCTGTTTATTCACTCCTTTTGTTGTTCTTTCTAGGAATCACCCCACTGCCCAGTTATCAGTTTATACCCTTCATCGCCTTTCTCTTCCCTGAGCCACGATCTTGCGAAGATTAATTCTCGCAATATCATCTGCACCTTATTTTTCATGCCAGGAGACCTACTCTTATCAACTTTCAGTTTAGAAAATCCTTTGTTGCACTTGTCCACTAACGCTGACCAACATTTGTCTTCATGTCAACTTTTTTTCAATTAAGACTTTATTTCCATTCAGTTCAGTCCCATTCAGTATTGTCACTCGTGCTCACAGCAGATCTCCAAGGTTCTTGCTATTATGCTTCTTCGAGTTTCATATACATCTCTCGGCCTTATTTTTTTGATACTGTCAATCAAAGGTGTTTATTGCTTGCTTCTCGATCGCTTACTGTTGAGATCATCTGCCGCCAAAGTATAACCATGGCCTACTCTTGTGAAAATCACAATAACGTTTTTAGCCATCTACAAGTGAATGCTATCAGGTGAAACTGTCAACTTAATATACACTTCAACAGAACTGTGTACTCTATGATGCAGCATCCTGCTTACAAAGCCTTTGAGTGACAATTCGTTTTCCGTTGGGAGTTAAGCTAATATGAAACGTCTCAATGGCCATTAGTCTGTGGTATCCCATCTGAGTTGTGTCCATAGGGTTAACTTGCCAAGAGGTTAACATAGGGTTAATACTATTACTACAAAGGCTGAGGTCAAAGAATAGGCACGATCATTTACAACTGATGTAGTCTGAGAAGTGGTGCTTTATACATAATTGTGTCTGTGCATGCAATCAATCAATCAATCAATGATATTTGTTTCTTATTTAGCACCATTCGTGAATGAGAGAGATCGATCGGAAGGAAAGAGAGAGACATCGGAAGGAAAGACAGAGCGGGGTGTAGGGGGAGGAGAGCAAGGGAGCAGAAGAGAGAGAGGACAGGGGAGAGAGACTTTGGGGGGAGGGGAGAGAACAAAGAGAGGGGGAAAGAGCAGGGAGAGGGGGGAGAGAGCACAGAGAAGATAGAGAGCAAGGGGAGGGGAAGAGAGCAATGGCAGGGTAAGGGAGCAAGGGAGGGGAAGAGAGCAAGAGAAGGAGAAGAGGGCAAGGGAAGGGGGAGGGATCAAGGATAGGAGAAGAGAGCAAGTGTAGGGGAAGATAGCAACATGAGGGGAAGAGAGTAAGGGGAGGGGAAGAGAGCAGGAGGAGGGGAAAATAGCCAAGAAAGGAGAAGACAAGGGAAGGAGAAGATAGCAAGGGAAGGAGAAGAGAGCAAGGGGAGAGAAAGATTACGTTTGTCTTCTGTTTGTTTTGATTATACTTGGACCATATCCTGATGATGTTTCGACTGTGTTTCCCCACTGATGGACCTGTGGTAATATATATATATATATATATATATATATATATATATATATATATATATATATATATGTATGTATACGTATGTATACGTATGTATACGTATGTATACGTATGTATACGTATGTATACGTATGTATACATATGTATATATATATATATATATATATATATATATATATATATATATATATATATATATGTATATATATATGTATATATATATGTATATATATATGTATATATATATGTATATATATATACACATATATATACATATATATATACATATATATATACATATATATATATATATATATATATATATATATATATATATATATATATATATAGCCTGGTGTTGGCGCAGTGGGAAGGGCAGCGGCTTGGGATCCAAAAGGTCCTGAGTTCAAGCCCCGTTGGGCCACTGAATTAATACACCAGGGGGTTGACTCAGCCTGTCATCCTTCCGAGGTCGGCGAAATGGGTACCAGTGTACTGGGCCGGTGTATACCCCGGTTAAAAAAAATAGGTGTACCATATCCCTGTGTCGTAAGAGGCGACCAGGGTTGCGTCAGGAAGGGGATCCGGCGTAAAACATGTGCCAAATCACTATGCGGATCATACGGATGATCCGCTGTTGCGACCCCGAACGGGAAGAAGAAGAATATATATATATATATATATATATATATATATATATATATATATATATATATATATATATATATATATATATATATATATATATACATAGATTATATAGTGTGCATTTTTCTAGTATAATATATATATATATATATATATATATATATATATATATATATATATATATATATACATCTATACATATATATTGATTGTATATATATGTATATAGTGTATATAGACTTCTCGGGCAAGAAGAGCAGGGGGATTAATTATGCAAAGATTTTAGCTACTTGTGGATAATTGATGAGGTAAGAGCTGATTGGTTGTTCCCTCCATTCACATGAGAGAGATGTAATTCCATCTTGATATATATGTGTATATGTTTAACCTGGTGTTGGCTTAGCGGTTAGGGTGGTGGCTTGGGGTCCTAGGGTCCTGAGTTCAAGCACCTGTTGGCTGCTGAATTAACACCAGGGGGTTGACTCAGCCTGTCATCTTTCAGAGGTTGGCGAAATGAGTACCAGTGTTGCAGCCAAAAGGCTGCACATGAAGGGCAGGGGTATTGACGGATTCAATAAAAAAAATCTGGTATTGGTGTGGTGCAGGCATGATGGGCCGAATGGCCTCCTCCTGTGCATAATTTTACTTGTATGTATATATGCTATAAATGTGGGGAAAAAAATCATGATTTTCTTTATTCACGTTTTTGGTAAGTTCAATCTACCTATTCATTAGCAATCTACTGAATTGATATATTTCCTTTTATGGTCTATCACATTCAGTCCATTAATTTTTTTTATCATACTTATATCTATCTGTCCTTCATAACACCAAGGAGTTTTTTTTAATCATTAAACAACATACTCATGGTCGTCTTATTCATTCATTTGCAGCACGTCATGGCTGTGAGTTGGCATCATTTCTTGCAGGGGCACAGTAGTGGCACTGATACAGTTCCCCCTCAATGTTTGAGTAGTGATTAGTAATTTGTTTAAGTTCAGGGTGCCGGCGATAGCTCGCCTACTCTTTGCGAAGAATATCGTATGATCTTCGATTTCCACAACTAATGCTGGAAGATGAGACACGCAGTTTAACATCAGTCTGAAGGACGGCACACTCATTGATCCCTCACCCTGCCTACGAAACACCACTAAGGCAGTTTATAGCTGAGTTGAGATTCAAACTCAGGCTAAACAGCTCAGAGGCAAGAACATACTTATCTATTATTGTACATTCCATTATCTTACACACATTGGGAATCTTTGTATCATGAATGCATTCGATTTGAATGTATCGTCACCTTTTTGTACACACCGGTTGCTTAACGACGATGTAAAAAACATGCAGAGCCTCTAGAAGTCTTTAATGATGCCTCCTGGCAATACTAATAAAAATAGCAAAGGCCTATCAATAGCAGTTTTACTTCAAGCTTCTCCATGTGGCTGTTGCACTACCAGGAGAGCGTCCCTTTCAGTGCAACCAGTGCGGGGCATCGTTTACGCAGAAAGGCAACCTACTACGCCATGTGAAGCTCCACACGGGGGAAAAACCCTATAAATGCTCAATGTGCAGTTATGCGTGCCGGCGGAGAGATGCTCTCAGTGGTCACCTCCGAACTCATGCCGGTATGATGTCCTGCCTTTTATGCATTTGCATTACCAGTATACATTGACATTACCAGTATACTTTTATGCATTACCAGTATACATTGACATTACCAGTATACTTTTATGCATTACCAGTATACATTGACATTACCAGTATACTTTTATGCATTACCAGTATACATTGACAAGTTGATTTACATTTTTTATTACACACACACACACACACACACACACACACACACACACACACACACACACACACACACACACACACACACACACACACACACACACACATTCTGTTAGCACAGTAACCTACCTTGTATTAATATCAATTCTCTTTTATCCAAGCACTCTTACGATTATAACAACTTTCGATGTGTTGTCATCCTTTTGTCCATTTTTAAAGTTAATTTAGTCTGGTGAGTACAAATGGTGTGAAGATTCCATGGCATTCAGTTGTCAGGAGACAGTTACAACTACTATGTAAGACATGGTTAACTGGAGCAATTTTCGTTTGTGATGTAAGACGTGTGTAAAGGTTTCAAGAGAAGTTTCTAGCCCTGGAAGGTCAAAATGTTATCATGCAGGTGGAGACCACTTTCTGTGAACCTATCCTTTCCCCTTCAACCTGGGTCCAAAAAGGATTCCATGACACATCCAAGGACAAAATATAAGATGGTTGAAGAGCATGTTTTTCACTTAATGAACTGGAGTTCACAGAAATTAACTAGAGAGTTTATAGAACACCTTACCCTGTGCAATCTTGAGAAAAAAGGTCTTTTCAACTCTTGCTTTGCCTTTCAGAGCGCAATCGAGATTCGCTTGGTTCCTGAACTTTGAATAAAAGGCACGATGACAACCATAGGAAGCTGATGGGTCAAACAGAAGAGTCGGGAGCTGAAGCTTCTGCCAACTCTTCTCAGAGAAACTGATTCTTTGGAACAACCTTTGAAAATAAGATGCACAAAAGAAACAGATCTTGTGGACGAAGTTATCTCTGTGGTTGCATCACGAGATGCCGCCATTTTTGAGTGAATCTCGCTGTTACTCCACCATCAGAGTGCTCACAAATTTGATTGGTCGAGATATTTCTCATTATGGTGCAGACAAGCAAAATGTTGGAATGCATGAGAAAATTAATAATGTTGGCGCACAAAACAAAAGAGCAGTCCAAAGAGGTAAATAATGGGGCTCATGGAGGGGTGAGGTGAAAAATCATTTCAAAGCAGGTCAAGATGACCTACATGATGAAAAGGTTGATACCATGATTTAAATCAAATGTGGAAATACAAGATCATTCACTATAAGTCACAATGTAAAGTGCTGAGGTGTCGTCCACTAGACGGCGGTATCCTTGGGTTAACCTGAGGCAATTACCCACCCACCTTGGGGTGGGTGCTTGGAATGTCCTTTCCTTAAGAGAGGATGATCACATGTCTCTGTTGTCATCTGAGATCAAGCATTTGAACATCAGTGTTGCAGCACTCTCTGAGGTTCGGAGACCGGATAGTAGCGAGATCATGGTGGGTGGTTACACCAACTATTGGTATGGTTGCTCTGATGGTTACCATGCCCAAGGAGTTGCTGTCACTGTGTCAAATAAGCTGACTCCAACTCCAATGATAATTGAGGTAACACTGGTCAACGAGCATATAATGAGACCGAGGCTTCGTCACTCCTTGGGTGTCGTTTCCCTAATCTCTGTGTATGCTCCGACTAAGGTGAGTGATCTCACCATGAAGGACACATTCTATGCCACGCTTGAGTTTGTGGTTGATCAGTGCCCCAGGCGAGATACTCTTCTGTCTTGGGGGATTTCAATGCATCGACTGGAATTGATAGGGATGGTTATGAGAGGTGAACCAGAATAGCACGAAGTTTCTTGACTTTGCGAGCAGTCATGGAGTTAAGGTGGCTGTTTCATGGTTTCAGTGTCCATAGGCTCATCGCGGGACTCGGTATTCCAATGCTGATGGTGTGGCAAAGGAGAGTGAACATGTGCTCGTTGATGGTCGCTGGAGAATGATCCAGAACTGCAGGGTCTACTGGAGTGCTCAGTTCCTAAAATTCGACCACAGGCTTGTGGTAGCAACTCTGAAGTTGCAGCTGTTACCCCTAACCCTAACCTAACCTAACCCTAACCCTAACCCTAACAAATCCAGGAAAAGGGTACCATCCCAGCCTAGGCTGGATGTTGGCAAGCTCAAGAATGAGCAGGTAGCTGAGGAGTTTGCAACAGACTGAGTGGGAATTTGCGGGGGGGCAGTGTGGGTGCTTTGGGGAATTCTGAGGAGTTGTGGAGTGCCTTCAAGACCACCAATCTTGGTGTTTCCGGTGAATGTCTTGGAACTCACCACAGGGCGAAGAATAATTTTGTCTCTCAAGGGGCACTGGATACCATTGACCAGAGTCGCAGAGCCAGGCTTAATGGCAGTGCTGAGCTGTTCAGGTGGTTGAAGCATAAACCTGTACATATGCTGAGGGTGGACAAGGAGGCCTATGTGCGAGGAGTCGGTGAGGGGGTAGAGCAGAACCTGTGGTCAATTTTTGAGAGGGTTCACCACCGTCTGCTTGAGCACGAGCACCCAGATCAGTCAGACTTCACACCAAAGAGGTCAACGATTGACCATATCCTTGCCCTTCATGTCCTCACCGAATGCAGACAAGAGTTTCAGCAGGGGCTGATTGCAGCCGAAGTTGATCTCTTCAAAGCATTCGATTTATTGAATTGGGATGCCCTCTGGAGGGTTATTGGTCTTTGTGGTGTGCTACCAAAATTGATCAATCTGATGTCTGAACTATACTCTGGTGCTGAGAACACTGTGAGATGTGGTGATATCATCTTTGACTTATTTCCAGTTGTTTATGGAGTTCGTCAGGGGTGTGTCCTGGTCCCCACACTTTTCAGCACTTGTATGGACTGGATTCTGGGGAAGATTGAGGCATTGTTTATGCAGATTGAGATCAAGCTGCGGTGCATCGCTTGGGAATGTCAAGATCTCTGACCTTGATTTCACAGATGATGCAGTCATCTTTGCAGAGACTTTAGATACCTTTTTGGGGGCCCTTGAGACACTGAATGAGGAGTCTGAGCCACTGGGATTACGAGTATCCTTGGTCAAAACTAAGATCCAGGCTGTCAATGACATCTTGGATGTTGCTATCTTGTCTGTACCTGTTTGTGGTGAGGATGTTGATGTCACAGAGAGATTCACTTACCTTGGCAGTGATATTCATGTCTCTGCTGGATGTGAGAGAAGTCAATAGACATTTGGGTCAGGCCTGGGTAGTCATGGATTCACTGGATCATGGGTTGTGGCTTTGTTGGTACCTGTGCGGGGGGACGAAAGTCCGATTCTTCAGGTCCTTGGTGCTTCCAGCCTTGCTCTACAGATGTGAAACTTGAACTCTGACCAGAGATCTGAGATGGAGACATAATTGCTTTGGTACAAGGTCTCTTCGGAGAATCCTTGGCTCTCACTGGTCAGACTTTGTGTCCAATGAGTGGTTGCTGAGAGAGACTCAAATGAGATTTGTTACCTACATAGTCCGTGAGCATCAGCTGCGGCTGTATGGACATTTTGCTCATTTTCTTGACGCTGATCCTGCTCAAGAGATTCTCTCAGAGAGGGAGCCTCGTGAGTGGAGGAGGACAATGGTCCGACCATGTTCCTCGTGGTTGCAGCAGGTTGATCGGTGTCTCAAGGAGATGGGGATGTGCCAGGCATCTGTCTGGGAGATGGCCAGACGGATGCCCCTGGAGTACCAGCGGAAAGTGGACGCAGTGACGCACTGCTCCAGCGCATGCTCCCATAACTGACCTGACCTGTAAAGTTTCACGATATCAAATTGGTCTTGTAAAGTAGTTAAGCAAACATTGATTATCAAAAGAGCTTTATTATTTGTATGGAGTTACCTTGCATTTGATAGCACACAAAATCAAGTGTTGAATCCAGATCTGATCTCACATTGGAAGCTCACCATTGATTACGTTGCCAAAGAGGTTACAAACACACAAGAATCCTCATCTACTTTGTACTAAACTCCTCAGGTGTTTTTGGATCTGCTCAGGTGACCAACACAAATAATTTTGTAAACGCACCGTGACTCCTTTTATTCTATCTTAAAACTAAGCATGATACCACGAGGCTATCCTACCAACTTTTGTACTCATTACAACAAAATGTTTTGTCATCTATACTTTGGGATGACGTAAATTCCATTTAAAGCTTTATCCAACTCGGCAGTGACTTCTGGAGTTTCATTTTTTTCAACGCAATTAAATTTTTAATAGTTTTTAAAAGTCCCTCAGGTTGTATTGGAATGAGGCTGAAACCAATGCTATTACAAAGAGCATAACATACATGACGTGCAGCATACATTCCTCAACTAGTGACATCACCTTCATTCCTTTTGTCTTTCTCTCCCTTGTTATCCTTGTCATTATCAATTTTTTTGAAATGATGTGATTAATGAAATTATATCAAGAACCTCCTCCCCCACCCCCAACTTAAACACCAACAAATTTTCCTACCCCCCCTCCCCCACACCCCCACCTCCTTCCTGCAGTGGGAAAACCTCATAAATGCAGCTTCTGTGGTCGGAGCTACAAACAACGCAGCTCATTAGAAGAACATCTTGATCGCTGCCATGGTTACCTGCAGCGTTCCCACCTTCTATCTGCCTTTCCAAGTAAGTTTAAGAAATAGTTATCCTGCAGTAGTTATCGTGGAGTGTTGTTTTATGTTTTTTGTGATCTTCTTGTGTGATCTTTGGGCAAGCTTGGTGGCAGTTCAGTTGATCATGTTTGCCTGCCATTGAGCTGTCTTGGGTGGGTTCTCCGACTGTAGGAAGACTTGAAAAAAAATTACATTATGAGCCTGGTCATCAGGAGCATGCCTGGCGCAGTGCTCCTTCAGATGAAGAGGTAAAGTCGGCTGTCCTCCATTTATTTTGTAGATGTTAAAGATCCCAGGATATATTTACAAAGTAGTGGGACATTGCATCCCAGGATACCGTGGCAATACTCATTGTTTGAGTTCGCTGTATAATTAGCACTACTCACAGCTGTAGGTGCTTGGGTGTGCATGGCACAGGCACGATGAGGACAAGCCACTAAATTGTCTCCTCTTGTTGCTTCATTGTCTTGTATTTCTAGTAGTTCACCTGTAGGGGTTACAAAAGATGTGATGAACTCCGGACCTGTGATACAATACCTTGATAGACATGTATATACCATATATTGATATATTTTTGAAATACAAATATAGCAAAATACATGAAAATAACATTATTATTTCTGGTTGTGATTAGTAATAATAAAATCTCTGACCCACAAGGAAATGTTTTCCAGCAAAAGCACTCTTGTGGTGTTACAAATCCCTTACTAAGCACTTTTACTGCTGACATTGTCAGATTGCTAGGTGTTTGAGGCACCAAGAACAGCAATGATGTTTCATTCCTTATCTGATCAGAGTAAACGGTATTCACACTGTTTACCTATTTATTACGTGACGTTTGCGACAATTAAAAAGGTCGGTCTGTTTATTTTCACATTATCTGAGCACCTAATCCAGGACACTGGGATCCCAGCTTCAAATCCCATAGACCATTGTGTCCTTGTAATTCATGTCAAAAGTACACTGATATTTCCAAATATGTCCTTGTCGTGCATGTGATAGATGTACGACCTCTTCCATGAGCCTCAGATCTCGATGTTAAAATATGATGAATTTGCCAAATGATGTGCATTTTTGAACACAGGTGGGCCAGATGGTGGGGATTGTAACGAGGCAGAACAGGGCACAAATCCAGTACTAGAATCTTCTCTCTTAAACCACTTGGCTCACACCAGCACTAAAAGAAAAAGCTCAGTACCCCAAAGGATTGTGGGTAAGTGCATTGCATTCCATAGCCCTTCCTTTCACAGCTTTAATGATTATGCTTAGATAATGATTTGACTTTTATGATCGCTAATATTGTTGTGTGATGTCAGTATGTACTGTAGACGGTTACCTGCCACATCACTAACTAAAGTGATGACCCCCACCTCATCAACTATCTGCTGATGAGGTTGGAGGTTGAGCAGTATGCCCAATGGAACAAAAAATAATATTCACCATCTTCATGAAGGCGAACACAGTGTACATTAGGCTCCCCATCTGGAACATCCCGATCTCTGAGGCCAGCGTGTAATAGCAAGATCACATAATTCTGTTTCAATTGGAAAGAGGTCTTAGTCCAACCAAATTAATTTAGACTTTCAGAAATAAAGACTATTTCTGTTGCCCGAAACAAAACTAATTGTTTGACTGTACCCTTGCAGTGATAAGAAAGGACCTATCGACATATGTATTATTCATGCAAAATGGCAGAATTTTCACACTCACTGCTTCAGTTTGTTTTCTACATTCCCCTTCCTTCCTCTACTATCACTTCAGTCACCCTCTAGCCTCCTTTCCCTTCCTCACGCTTCTCTCCAACTTGCATACTCCTCTATCCTCTCACTCTGTAATCACTTGTATGAGAGGTGTTCAAAACGTTCTCGGAACATGGTACTCCAACCTTTGTCAATTTTCATCAGATGGACTAAAAATTTGAACAGGATTTACATATCAGGCCACTGAATTCAACCATCAATTCTTTTTAAGGTCATCAGCCAAAAGGTCAGCACAGGCCAAATTTCTAAAATTGTCAATTTTCATCCAATTGACTTAAAATTTGAAGTTGCATATTTGGTCATTCAATTCAACCACCAATTATTTTTGAGGTCAGCATAGACCAAAAGGTCAACAAAGGCCAAAGGTCAACAACTGAGGTGGAATTTCTAAAATCCTCAATTTTCCTCCCATTGACTTGAAATTTGAAGAGGATTTGCATATTAGGTCACTGAATTCAATGAACAAGTATTTTCGAGGTCAACGTAGGCCCAGAGGTCAACACAGGCTAAAAAGTCGACATAGGCCAAAAAGTCGACAAAGGATTTGCATATTTTGTCATTTAATTCAACCAACAATTATTTTTGAGGTCAAATTTGTTTTATGGATTCTGCAAGTATCTTTCTCCGCATGACGTCTTTCTTGTTTGTTACTTGCAAAATCGAAGATTTTTCAAGTATATTGGTCAGTCGATTTTGTTATTCTATCTGTCTGTCGAACACCTACAGGTCACAACTCTAAACCGATCGTCATGAAACTTCACCAAGTTGTAGAGGTAGCCTCAACTGAGAAGCCCATTGATTTTGAGGTCAAAGGTCATCTTGAGGTCAAAGGTCATCTTGAGGTCAAATTTCTAAAATTGTCATTTTTCATCCGATTGACTTGAAATTTGAACAACATTTGCATATTGTGTCACTGGATGGGGAGACAAACTATTTTTGAGGTCAAAAGGTCAACTCAAGGTCAAACTTCTAAAATCATTAATTTTTATCTGAAAAATCGTCAAATTTCATCTGATTGACTTGAAAAATAAACAGCAATCGCAAAGTATTACTGAATTGGGAAACCAACTATTTTTTAGATCAAAAAGTCAAAGGTAAACTCAAGGTCAAACTTCTAAAATCATCAATTTCAACTTTAAAACTAATCAATTTTCATCCAATTGACCTGAGCTTTGATTAAGATTGTCAATTTTAATCTTGATGAAATGGACAATTTGATGTATTCATGGCAACCTTTGGAGAGGTGGGTGGATTTTGCAAGTATCGTGCTCTGCCCATCTTTTTCTTGGTTGTTTATATGTCTCTTTGTGTGAGGGATATCTCAAAAAGTTGTGGACGGATTTGAATGAAATTTGCTGGGCTGTTTGGGTGTGTTACAAGGATGAGCTGATTATATTTTGGTGAGGATCCGGATCCAGATATGAAAATTTTTAATTCTTAAAGTGATTCTTCACCATTGAGAGATGGGTCCAAAAACGATATACAGTGCCTATAGAAAGTTTACACCCCCTTTAAAATTTTTCACCTTTTGTTGCCTCATAACCTGGAATTAAATTACATTAAATCATACTTTTCCCACCTTTATTTACACATCGTAACCCACAACTTCCAAGTGAAAAACAAATTTCAGAAAATTAATTAAAAATACAAAACTAGAATATATTGGTTGGATAAATGTCCATCCCCCCATATAATATCAACTAGCAGGGGTATCCAACGTTGCCAGGCAATGCCGGGTCCATCGTTCCACCCTATCCCTCCCCTTGCCTCCTCCCACCCCATCTCTTGAGAGACGAATTCATCGATATCGCTAAAATAATGATGCTATGGATGTTTATCCTCATTGCTATGTTATGAATCTGGGGTGTGTTCAGTTACCAAGTTTCTTGTAGAGCGCTTGCTAAATGGCTTAAGCACTCAAGCAAGCACTCCATTAGAAACCGTTGATAAGAAACGGCTGGCTTGGCAAGCGCCCGCTAGCTGCTTGGTAATTGAACACACCACTGGACATCTCAACAGCACACAGTACATACAAAACCCCGACAAAAGGACATTTTTGAAAAATTAAAGACTTTAAATGTTAATCATGAGTATTCTCATTGTAATGAAAACGTACCTTGTTCAGACCCACACATCCACCCATAGACACAAACTCAGCTTCATATGTTAGTTTAGGTGACAGTGAGACACCTCGCACGAAACTGCCATGTTTGCATGATATTTCCTACTCTTGTTAATATATTCTTCTTCTACTCCCTCTCATAGTAATCAGCAAATAATCTTTCTATCCTCTATGATGTCATTTTTCCATGAGTTTTCGGATGTTATAAAAAAAAGGCTCCAATTATTAGTGCATTCCTGCAAATGCAGACATCGCTGCGTGATGACGTCATGGGTAGGGACGTCTTTTTTCATACTTCACATGGACGCAAACATGGGATATTTTTGCTTGTAACAGTCATTGCAAATTCTAGTAAGCAAACATTGAGTTATAAGTGACACGTAAATGTCTCGCAGACAGAAAGTAACTGCTTTTGACGTCCCACAATTTTTTTTTTAATGAAATATCATTATTTTCTTTCCTTTGCATAATATGAGAATTAACGTTCCTTCATTGTGCAGTGTATATAAGACAGCTGCCACGATCGCTGCAGACAAAACATGCATTATCTCGTTTGAGCTGATATCAAAATGTGACTTTTTTTCCTCAAAACGGTATCTTAATTTAATAATAGAAGATGCGTTATTTAGTCTTCAAATGTATATGAGGCCTTTAAAACAATCTGAGCTACATGGCAAGAAAAAGATGGTGGCAATTTCTGGACGGCTGGACGGCGTGGCCTGTAGAATGGGTGGTGCTTATGACCCACAGACAAACAGAAAGACAGACCCACAGACACAAGCTCAGCTTTATATATTAGATAGTAAATTAGGTCAGGTGTAACCATTCACCTTCAAAACCACAAAAGTTAATTGGCCTCCAGCTGTGTTAAATTGCAGAATAAAATCAGCTATTCCTATTGGTTTCCTCTGCTGGGTAGTGCATTTCACAGAAAAGACTCAACCATGAGTACCAAGGAGCTTCAAAAGACCTCCAGAATAAAGTTGTGGAAAAGCACAGATCAGCAGATCGGCATAAAAATATTTCAAAGGCCTTGAATATCCCTTGGAGTACAGTCAAGACAATCATTAAGAAGTGGAGGTATGTGGTATTGCCAAGACCCTGCCTATATTAGGCCGACCCTCCAAACTGGATGACCAAGAAAGGAGGAGACTGACCAGGGAGGCCACCAAAGAGGTCAATGGCAACTTTGAAAGAGCTCCAGGCCTTTATGGAAAAAACTGGTCACTGTGTGCATGTAATAACAATATCCCAAGCACTCCACGAGTCTGGCCTGGATGGTGAGGTGGCAAGAAGGAAGCCATTACTCAAAAAAGCCAACCTTGAGCCCCATTTGGAGTTTGCAAAAACCACTTTGGAGATTTTGAAGCCATGTGGCAAAAAGTTTTATGGTCTGACGAAACCAAGATGGAACTTTTTGGCCTAAATGCCAAACATTACGTTTGGCACAAACCCAACATAGCATATCACCCAAAGAACACAATCCCTACTGTGAAGCATGATGGTGGCAGCTTCATGTGATGGAGATGTTTCTCATCAGCAGAGACTGGGGCATTTGTCAGGATAGAAGGGAAAATGGATGGAGCAAAATATTTTTTAAATCCCAAAGGAAAACCTGCTGCCCTCTGCAAGAAAGCTGAAATTGGGACAGAAGTTCACCTTTCAGCATGACCACGATCCAACGCACACAACCAAAGCTGCACTGGAGTGGCTGAGGAACAGAAAGCTAAATGTCCTTGAGTGGCCCAGTCAGACCTAAATCCAATCGAAAATCTGTGGCATAACTTGAGGATTGCTGTCCATCAACACTCCCCACACAACTTGATTTGGGAGTGTGGTGGGCTTGGGAT
Source organism: Eptatretus burgeri (assembly GCF_056783735.1). Classification (NCBI taxonomy): domain Eukaryota; kingdom Metazoa; phylum Chordata; class Myxini; order Myxiniformes; family Myxinidae; genus Eptatretus; species Eptatretus burgeri. The sequence goes on from NC_140968.1 coordinate 44,332,030, forward strand.
CCCAGGATCCTGAGTTCAATTTCCATTCGCTGATGAATTAATACCAGGTGGGGTTGACTCTGCCTGTTATCCTTCTGAGGTCGGCAAAATGAGTGCCAGCGTAGTGGTATCCTGTGTCGGAGTGGTGACCTGTCCAGGATTGTGTCCAATAGCCAAGGAGACTGCTGAAGCAGCACCAACGCTCTGCATAGAGTATGATCCCAATCCATCCATCCATCCATCAAGACCAGACTGTGCAGAGTGTGGGTGCTCCTTCAGCAGTCTCCTTGGCTATTGGGCACAATCCTGGGCAGGTCACCCCTCCGACACAGGATACCAGCAAGATCGCACTCATTTTGCCGACCTCAGAAGGGTGACAGGCAGAGTCAACCCCACCTTGTATTAATTCAACATCCGAATGGGACTCGAACTCAGGATCCTAGGATCCCAAGCCCACTACCCTAACCATTAAGCCAACACCAGGAATAACTATTAACTCAGGCGATGGATACTTATCAAACTAAGGCATTCTAGTTTTGTATTTTAATTAATTTTCTGACATTTGTGGAATTTCTTTTTCACTTGGAACTTGTGGATTACAATGTGTAAATGAAGTTGGAAACGGTCTAATTTAATGCAATTCGATTCCAGGCTATAAGGCATCAATAGGTGAAAAATTTGAAAGGGGGTGTAGACTTTCTATAGGCACTGTATAATCGCATGATATTTCAAAAATTTATTGGGCCCGATATGTTCTATTGGATCGGGTATTGTGTGGCGGAGGTGTGTTCTACTGAGTGCCATTCCAGTTATATATAATTGTACATCTGAAAATAAGAAAAACTATGGCGTTTCTTCTACTACTGTGAGTATCTCATTTTGCTCACTTTTTGAACGCCTCACATACATAAAACTGATTGTCCATTGAACTGCTTGTGGAACTCTGTTCCACGCATCGTTTTCTCACTGTCAAATTATGTATCCCTCCCTCCTTCCCACTTTTCTCCCCCAAGCTTACTTTTCGACATTCACAATTACACAGTAATGTGACATTCATAGTCAACCGTCAAATTGTTTTATTCGGTAGAAAAATGGATGAAATCAACAGGACGTTGATTGAGGCTTGCCAAAACTGCCTTGTTAGGCAAGGAGAAGCTGGCACTTTGGCCGTTAATCCCTCTTTTGCTCCAATGAAGGGTTAACACCCAAAATATCAGCTCCTCCTTGTTTCCTATCAGCTTGCCTTCCTTGCTTCCCAAACTTCTTCACTTGATTAGTATTCCTCAATCAACGTTCTGCTGGTTTCATCCATTGTTATACACATCCACTGATGCAGATCGACACTCGTCTTCACCAGCAAGACTAGTTCTTCATTCTACATGTTTTATCAGAGAATTTGTTATTGCTGCTGCTTTTCCACAGTGAAAGTTATCATTTAAGTAAGATGTTATCAACGCAGCACAGAATGTAGTGAAATTATCTGTTATCCTGACCATCCACAAAGCCAATAACATTTTGCAAACATTTATAAGTGCCGCATTGTGTTGGCATCAAGCGAAAAGGGGTGATGTGGGAGTTGGAAGTGCAGGAGATGGAAAGGTGGGAAAATCCTTATGTACCTTTTATTACTGATCGGGAAAGCATTATTATGTAACATGTGTGGATGTACTCTCATGATGTGTGATGCATAATGTCAGCCCAGTGAATTGCATCCTGACATCATGCAGCTATAGGGTTCATACAGAACAGTACACTTACCTTTGAGTTGTCTATAGTCTGGGTTCTATTCACGACCAAAGTATAAACTGTCAGATAAAATAGTGCTTCGCAGGCAGGGCAGTTGCATCACTTGGGTGGACCTGAAGCTGGCCTAATTCCACATTACTGCTCTGACTACTACCACAGGGAAAGAAATGGCAAAGCACCAAATGTATTGACCAAAGCTGTCATGAGACAGCATTTGCCAGCATCAAGGGTTTTCACTTTAATGCACTGAAAAGGTTTTGGACTCTAAAAAATAAGCATCAAATGGTATCCTTTTGAAGGGCAGGCAGTTTGAGATTCTTCTTCTTTCCTATGCTGCACAAGGATGTGGGGTTGCATCATTGGCTGAGGATGTGGTTGTGCTGCTGATGCAATGCCCTCTGATTAGGACAGGAATTTGGAATTTGTTTCATGGTGCTGGCAATAGCTCACCTACTTTCCACGAAGTTCATTGTAGGATCTTTCACGTCCACCAACTCATGACGGAAGACGGGACACCCGTAACACCATTCAAGGGACAGCACACACGTTGATTAATCATCCTGCCTGTGAAACACCAAGGTGACAGTTTATAGCTGGATCTGGATTCAAACCAAGGCTAGACAGCTTACAGATGAGAGTGCGTATCTCTTGGCCATCCTGTCAGCCCAGTTTGTGCTGATGGCGCATCTTAATTGCAAATACATTAACTTAAAGGTTGGGAATGGAGTCGATAGCCCTGTTTCATTTATTCATCTGGATTTTGTAATTTTAAAAATCTTATTTTTTATGATACAATATGGACGCAATGCCTGGTGTTGGCTTAATGGTTAGGGTGGTGGGCTTGGGATCCTAGGATCCTGAGTTCAAATCCCAATCGGCTGTTGAATTAATACCAGGTGGGTTTGACTCTAACTGTCATCCTTCCGAGGTCGGCAAAATGAGTGCCAGGTTGCTGGTGTACTGTGTCGGAGTGGCGACCTGTCCAGAATTGTGTCCAATAGCCAAGGAGACTGCTCAGGCAGTACCAACGCTCTGCACAGAGTATGGTCCCAATGGATGGAATATGGATGCTCATCAATGAATGAAGTCATAGAGGGTAAAAGGCCAAAATAATTGACAGTGAATTAGTGAGGCTACAGTTGGACACAACAAGGAAGGGGATGGATGAATAGAGAGAGAGAGAGAGAGAGAGAGAGAGAGAGAGAGAGAGAGAGAGAGAAAGAGAGAGAGAGAGAGAGAGAGAGAGAGAGAGAGAGAGAGAGAGAGAGAGAGAGAGAGAGAGAGAGAGAGAGAGAGAGAAAGAGAGAGAGAGAGAGAGAGAGAGAGAGAGAGAGAGAGAGAGAGAGAGAGAGAGAGAGAGAGAGAGAGAGAGAGAGAGAGAGAGAGAGAAAGAGAAAGAGAGAGAGAGAGAGAGAGAGAGAGAGAGAGAGAGAGAGAGAGAGAGAGAGAGAGAGAGAGAGAGAGAGAGAGAGAGAGAGAGAGAGAGAGAGAGAGACAGGTGAATTCTTTGTGATGGTGAATGAATAATCCAATACTGTACCCCTTAGCGATCATTAAATTATCACATTATTTGGGAATAAAATAAGTTCAAAAAAAAAATTCAAGCCACAGGACCATATGTGCAATAACTTTATTTTGAATATAACATTTGTGGTGGAAGCATGATGAAATTCCCACGACATGCATGCTGCTGTGTGTGTATCATAAATGGAGGGTGTGCTGCTCTTCTATATGGCAATACGGAAACAAGAATTTGAGACCATGGTGCACCAAACGTGGGGGAGAGAAAGTATTTTAGCTTGCTGAGAGGGAAAGGTCATAGAACACACAACTGGCTCTAACGGCATACACCGGGATCATCGAACACCCAGACGTCATTATGGGGAAGTGATGACAAGATCAATTCAATGCATGACGGAATAAAGAGAGGTGTAGAGGACGCAAGTGTAGTCAGTGTGCACCTTCGATTTAGCGTCTTCCGGATTGCACCTAAAATCAGCAATTTCCTTTTTTCATATAAGTACCATCATCTTCCTTTCTTTTTGTCCTCAGTTCTATTATTTATTTTTATTTTGTTGCATTTGACCCCCACCCAATCTTTTTTTTAAGCTCTGTTGATTTGCATCCCACAGTAGTTGCATAAGCTATATTCATATTCATTATTCTCAGACCATTATCTTTTACACCACCCTTGTAAACTCCGCTTTTAATGGTTAGAGCATCCGCTCTGAGTCTGGGAGGTCGGCGCTTCAAAGGATTTTTTTATACAGGGTTGAGGCTCATAGAAGAGCTAGTACACTGAATGGATCAGGATGTAACAGGTAAAAACAGAATGAAAAACATGCAAAAGGAACAGTAGAGAGAGGGAGAGAGAGAGAGAGAGAGAGAGAGAGAGAGAGAGAGAGAGAGAGAGAGAGAGAGATAGAGAGAGATATAGAGAGAGAGACAGACAGACAGAGAGACAGATAGAGAGAGAGACAGACATATAGAGAGAGAGACAGACATATAGAGAGAGAGACAGACATATAGAGAGAGAGACAGACATATAGAGAGAGAGAGACAGAGATATAGAGAGAGAGAGACAGAGAGAGAGAGAGAGAGAGAGAGAGAGAGAGAGAGAGAGAGAGAGAGAGAGAGAGAGAGAGAGAGAGAGAGAGAGAGAGAGAGAGAGAGAGAGAGAGAGAGAGAGAGAGAGAGAGAGAGAGAGAGAGAGAGAGAGAGAGAGAGAGAGAGAGAGAGAGAGAGAGAGAGAGAGAGAGAGAGAGAGAGAGAGAGAGAGAGAGAGAGAGAGAGAGAGAGAGAGAGAGAGAGAGAGAGAGAGAGAGAGAGAGATCAACGGTTGAGTTGAAGGCCAAGATTGAGGCATACTTGGACAAACAATGGGTGTGAGGAAGAATCGGGGGCAAGAGAGGATGCATGGGGTGGACAAGATGGATACATATGGAAGCTCCAATGAGGGAAAACAGGAATATTGGAAGAATGAGGGTTTGGGGTTGGGGTTAACGAGGGTAGAAAAGATCATGGCTTAGGATTGTGGGTGATCTCAGATGGTGCTGAACAGCTGTCTTGAAGGCCTGGAGAGAAGAATGAGATTGAAGAGGATGTGGAAGTTGATTTCACAGGTGGTAAAAAAAAAGAGGAACAAAGGAGTGGAGGTCAGCAGTGATTCTGGATTTAGGTAGTTTCACCAGAATGTTGATGGTGGACTGTGTGAGCCCGAGGGAAATGTGGAGGGTGGGGAGGGGACAAAGCACAGAAAGAGCAGAGGGTACAAAACCAGAAAAGATGCGGTCCAAGATAGAGACCACCATCCTGTCTGCGATGGCGAAGTGATAGACAGATAGACTTGGCTTCATCACGGGAGATTCCAATAATCTTAAAGGCCTCAGTTTCCACGACATGAAGCTGACCAAGATGTGAGGCAGGGGAGCCAGCCCAGAGGGGAGAGCAGTACAACATAAAAAGATAGACCACAGACAAACAACCATGGGTTGGCAACCAATGCAAGGTTGATTGGGCCTAATGGCTTCCTTTTACATTGAAGTTCCTTGTAAGGAACCTCATACTGTATATTATATTCATATTATATGTTACACTTCTTTTATCTGCCAATCCTGCATTCATTCTTGATATTTTCTAATTCATTATATTTCCATTTCTTGTTAACTTACTGTTTAATGAACCCATGAATTGAATCGAAAAGGCTTCAAAGAGGGTTGACATCTTTGCCAGTGTAGTTGCCGCCATGTTCGTAATCGTGTTCGCGCTTTTGGTTGCGGTGGTCTTCTTTCATACGCAGCACATATTTGCGGGTGGCATCATTTGCTGTGGGTGCCGCTGATGCCCTCTGTAGGTTCGTACAAGAATTTGGAATTTGTAAGGGTGCCTGCAATAGCTCGTCTACTCTTCGCAAAGGACACAGTGGAATCTTCAATGGAATCGGTACACACGTTGATGTTGATGAATCATCACTAGTGTTGATAAAATATTGGCGTACGACTATAAAATCCGCTCTTTACAATGTCCAGCTTGAGTTTGTGCATTTTGTTTGATATTATTTTCTTTATTGGTTTGAAGCACATTATTGATTCATTTCGCAAATGAGCTACAGAAGAGTAAACTGCATGTTCGCATAAGGATTAAACCACCATGAAACAAATTTCTGTCAAAGAGGTTTCAAAGTTAAACTTGCCATTTAGAATGTCAGTCAACCCCATTGAACAAAAATCAGTGTCAGCCTTTCACGTTTTCTAGAAAACTACCATTAACACCAAATGCATCTTCTGACTTTGAAAGATTACCTTAATGCACTTAACTCAATTTGATTATCGATGTGGGATCGTCTGGTTTACATCTCATGGGTTCAAATAAGTTTTAAGCATTTGACAAACAAAGTGGGAAAGAGAAGATCAAGGGAATGGTAATGGAGTAATAAACACAGATCTGAGAAAGCAAGGGGGTGTGGTGATTGTGGTGGTATTGGTGGGGGTTGGGGGGGGGAGTGTGAGGGGAGGATAACTATATTTTAATTTCTGGGGAGAACCTTGTTATCGATGTGTAGGAAAGTTTATTCATATCTTGAAACAGCTGAGCTCCAGAATAAAAGGCCATTCTTTGGATGGTTCTGGTTTGTTTGTTTTTTTTGTATCTTATTTACAACAAAACAATACCAAGTGCTAAGCGACAACAGGAATATCAAAGATGATCAAACCAATAAGAGCAAAACATGACAGGCAGCTGTAAATGCGGGTAACGCAATTAACCCTTATAATGGAAAACTAGTCTTTATCGTGAAGGCGAGCATCGTTCTGGCCTTCAAATGACTTCAGGCATATTTTTGTCTGCATGTGGACAAAATGCACTTCTCAAAGGAAACTTTTCTTTTTTTTATTGGATTTCCTACTAGCTATTGCTCAATTAAACATCCTTGACAACATACACAAAATTTCCATGATATCCAGAGCACCGGCGATAATTTGCCGACTCTATCTGTGACGTCCACCAGCTAATGCGAGCAGATGAGTGAGGGTTGGCGCAATGACAGCACACTTCGTGATGCATCTCAGTGCTTGCGAAACACCAATCCTACAGTTTATAATCTGGTCAGGAATCAAACCCACTTGAGACGGCTCAAAAGTGATTATGCTGCCTCTGGTGACACAAATTCAACAATGACCTGAACAACAATTCGGCAACACCATATTTACTTGATGCTTGCTGGATATTTTCTTTTGGAGACAATTTAATAAGGGCTTCCCTTCCAAGTTACTTAATGTAACTGGGTATAAATGGGACGTTAGGTATTTCATGAAAATGGCATTTCACTTCTCATGGGACCCCAAGAGGAAATCACTGTAATTTAGTTAAGATCGGTATAATATCTAAATGTTCCTGTGCAACTACAAAACCAAGAATACATTAATGTCACGTTTGCAAAATGGGTGCTTCTGCCTCTTGCATAAACAACTGGAAAGTCATACTTATCCCTCCTACTGTTCTCATCTTAACTGTGGGCCTTTCGTTCGGTTGTGGTTTTGCCAGAACCGAGAGGAAGGAATCGAGGTAAGGGCCACGGAGTGGTCAATCTATTTGACTCAGGCACTTTTAATGTCTCTACCTTTAGGCTTTCAACTAGTTTGTTGAACATAAACATGAAAAATAACTTTTTGGGACATGGTCTAATGATATTTTGATTTTTAAAAGATAAAATGTTTCTCATGTCATTTCCAGATGGGATTTCTTAACAGAGAAACAATTAAAACTAGATATTTGTAATCACAAAGCGATCGCCAAGGGTAAGCCTCTCCCAGGTCAGGGGAGGCTTACCCTTGGTGATCGCCCACGATCCAATGATGGCTATATTTTTTTTTGGACCGCCATATGACCTTGACCTTAAACATTTCGGAAGAGTGGAAATTAAGAAAACGTGTCCCCATATACAATTTACCGATATATAACACTGTATTTGTCTGTCCCCATTCATAAGGACGATTTAAGTAGGGTTTTTAAAGGCCAATCTTTTAACATAACTGTGTGTTCAAAATGGTTTATTTTTAAGGACAAAAATACTAGAAAATTATTTTCCATAAAAGAGCAATTATTGGAATTATAGATGGTGACTTGCAAACCGAGCCTCAAGGGCAGTGAACAGAAACTTTTTTTTAAATACAAGGCGCAGGGAGGTGAAATTCGCTGCACATGACAAACTTTACTCCACATGCGCACAGAGTAAAACAAATGTTCATTTACAGCCGTAGGATGTCAAATAAATAAAGAAGATATAAGCACACCTGATGCCAAGCCGAGGCTTCAGAGTTTGGCACGCTCACGAGACTGTATCGTTGAAACAAAACGTCCAAGAAGATAAAGAAAATAGAGTCAGATCTGTACATGCAGTGTTATAAAATAACGTTTCTTGCTACAAAACATCATATCTTCCAGTCTCCTTGAATATTTTCAATAAAATAACTCCCCCAACCCATCATTTTTGACTTGGTTTTTATACTCGTCTTGCCATAAAACTCAACATCATGACAATCGGAAGAAAATTGTTCAACGTATGATCAAAAAGGTGTTTTTCGTTAATTAGGTCACAATCCGAAAAAAGTAGGTCAAGGACGCTAATCAAATATCAGGTGCACAACTTCAGTGCAGATCAACCATTACGATGCAAAAATATCTTGGAAAGCCAAGCGGTCTTTGAGATTCCACATTGGCAAAATTGAGTGGTGACAAAAAAAATTGTTTCCTTTTCCGATCGCCATTTGACCTTTACCTTTAACCCGGAGTGGCATGATGTAAATTAAAGTGTAAATGTGCCTCGCTCTAGGCCATCGAGAAAGGGCAATTTCATTCGTGTATATTTTGAGACCTGGGAGGACTCCGTTCCACCTTCTGAAACCCACATATGGAGATAACAACCAACAACACATATATACATGTGTGTGCACTGTGCATGCGCACATACGCACACACATATACAAACACAAATCGCCGACAGGTTGGTGGTCTCTGTTTTCTTCCGCCTCCTTTCTGATATAGAACCCTTTGCCCTCTCCATGCTTTTCCATCCCTGCCTCCCCCCTCCTCCTCCCCTCTGCCCTCCCCCCACCTCCCCTCCCCCCGCCCCACCAAGGTATCTGCAAGACAATTAATATTCTATTCCTTTTCAAGCGAAACCTCCATTCATTCATTCCTGCAAGTGAAGCTAAGAATCAATCCATCCATCTCTCACTCACCTCCATCAGCCCACCCCCTGTCGTCCCCACACACACTCATCGATCATTAAATAATTGTGGCCTTCCACAACGTAAGCCATTGTGAACTGGGAAGGAGCTGAAGTTCTCCATGGATATGGAGATTAAGCCTTTGTTTACCAATGGGACTTTAAAGTACCACCCTGTATTTCTTGTTTCCAAGAAATACGTAGCTACTTACTTCAACTACTTATTGAGACTCCTTAGTTGTTGTAGGCATTTAACAGAAATAATTTACAACAGACTATAATCACTGCATCTGCAGAATATCAACTCCTTATATGTGATGAGATACTGGAGAAGGATTTCTACCTATTATTCTCCCATTTATTTTCTCCATTGTTCTTCCAACAATGGATGGAGGCCTGAATATCAGACTTGAGATCAGGGCTGTCTCTCTGGACATATCTCGAGTTTTTGATACAGTCTGCCATCCTCCTGCCTTGCTCTCCAAACTGTCTTCCTGTGGAATACAAGGACAACTCCACTCTTCGATTCCTGAATTCCTCCGCTCTCGTAGCAATGTGTGGCTCTCAACGGAATCCTTCCCTTTCAAGGCTGGAGTACCCCAAGGCAGTGTTTTAAGGCCCCATATTATTTCTAATCTTAATCAATGATCTTACTGACTCTCTGGAAAAGCCTCTTTATCTCGTTGCTGATGACTCCACCCTCTGCCATGACATCCCTCATCCTTCTGACAGACAGGCAGCAACCCCTTCCCTCTCCTCAGACCTTGACAAAAAATTGGACCTATTACTTAGTCATCGCCGACAGGTTGGTGGTCTCTTTGTTTTCTTCCACCTCCTTTCTGATATAGAACCCTTTGCCCTCTCCATGCTTATCCATCCCTGCCTCCCCCCCCCCCCCCCGCCCACCAAGATATCTCCAAGACACAAGTGGTTCACCAGCATCCGCCTCCTCGTGAAACCGTCTAAATCCACAACCATTGATCACCTCTACTCATCCTTTTTTCCCACCTGTGGAACCACCTTCCACACTCTCTTCAATCTCATTCCTCCCTCGAGGTCTTCACGACAGCTGTTCAACACCATCTCAAATCATTCCCCATCCAAAACCATGATCTTTTATATACCCATTAAACCACCACCACGCCTCCCAAAACTATGCTTCTGTATCCATCTTTTCCAACCGTTGCGTTCTCCCTTATCCCTCATCTTACCTGCATCCATTGTTTGTCCATCTCACTCTATTTTCTCCCTCCACCCTGCTGTTGGTGTTTCCCCCTTCTTCTGCTGTTCCTTATGTTATGTTATATCCTCATCCATTCTGTGTTCCAGCTCTTCCATGAGCCTTTGACTGTGTATACAAAAAAACTACTCCATGTCACTGTTGTGGTATTAAATTAAAGGTCAAACTGGAATGATGCATATTTTTGTTACATCCTGAAGACCTCAGGCACATGCAATACAGCTTGGACTTGTCTGTGCACAAGGTGGTGGTTGTAGTACTTTAGCTACAAAGCAATTGTGGTTTCCCTTGAAAATCTTGGTAGGTCTGTTACAAGATAGCACAAATTAATAACCACAATCACATGCTGACACATGGGAATTCTGAATTTGCATGAGATGGACACACGAAAGCGGACACGTGCGACCTGGACATTATAGGAAGCAGGCATGCGGGATGAGACATGGGAAATGGTTGGGGAGAAGGCACGCAGAATTCAGATGTTATCAATTGGCAAATAATTGGGGAAGTATTCAGTATAACTAACAATGTGAAATAAAACGGGGTAAACCTGAGCCTAATGCATGTAATGTCTCTTATGATGCATTGACATGTTAAAAGAATGCTATATCGTGAAGCTGGAGGAATAACTAAATTCTCTTGTCGTATGGGAAATAAGTAAAGAACAAACTTTATTTTACCCATCACTACCGAGAGACCCTTAGACCAACTCAATTACAATTACCACATTGTGTTGAGTTATAAGCATGCGCTTGCATCAGCTGAGTATCTTTCTCAATGCTTATTGTGTAGTAAGTAAATAAGGGGGTCAATAATGACACAATAAGCTGTGTATATCCATAAGGAGGAAGGATCGGATAAAATACCATAAATTTTGGATACATTCAAACAACTTTTATGCATAAATAGAGAAATAGACTTGTGCACAATTAAGTAGGAAAGTTTGCTTCTTTGTATTTAAAAAGGATATAAAGTACAGACAAACAATCACGGGTTGGCAACCATTGTGCAGACTTGATGGGGTAATTGGCCTCTTGTGTTAAAGTTCCTTCTCAGGTATAACACATAATTTTTTTATTCTTATTAATTGTATTTTTATTATTACTATCTTTTCTGGGTTTTTTTTAAAAAGTCAAACATATTTGATATTTGTGAATCAGAGAAAATTGGTTTTGTGTAAAGAATCATTGGCATGCTCCTACACCTTTTGGTGAATAAAATGAAAATTGCACTCGGGCCACGTCTGGTAACATTCCATTGTTGAAATGGCTAGACAATTCATCACTGGCATATAATTTCAGAATATTTATTGATGACAGCCCTGCTCATCATTAATGTCATGTACGGCATAGTAAGTGTTTAAGAAAAGAAAAAGAATAAAAAAATTAACCTTATCACTATTTTCTCTGCAGATTTTGCTTTCCAAGTGATGTAGGTTTTGCTTTATTTTGTTAGGGGTCACAACAATAATGACCAGTTGCTTCAGAAAATACTACTTGTATTATTTGTTTTACTACCTTTTGAATTGCTAATGAAGGTGCATTGTTGGTCAGTTGCTTCATATTGCTTTTGTTGTTGTTAGGAACTGGAGACTGGCCTATGCTACTAAGTCCCCATGGATACAACGGCTTGTCAGAACAGGCACCAGCTGCTACTCGAGTGAGTGAGCCTTCAATTATGGGCTCCATGCCATATTCTGGCCCCGATTCCTTGAGGCCAGTCATTCAGATGCACAGTGCACCTTCACCAGACCTACAACCTTCATTCCCCAGCCTTTATTCTTTATTTTACCCACGAGGCCTGGCAAATCCACAGACGTGCACCTGTCCGTTCGGCCTGGAAAGTTATATTGCTAACGCAGGACACCAAGTGGGACTTTCCCAACTACAGAACGATGGGAATCAGGCCTTGTTGCAAGAAGATTCACTCGGACGAAGCAGCCGTGGTCCGACCGATCGTGAGAACGTACCACCACCAGAGCAATGGCCGACAGCTTCGCCCACAGACTATTCACTTGCTAATCGACAGAGAGGGCAAGATGTGGGTGAAGACAAATTAACCGCAGACGAGACGCCTCGCACAGCGAACGACTGGCCACAGGAGGTGTTCCGCGTGGTGAGTGGCAGTGGGGAACAGCTGCAGGCTTTTCGTTGCCGACACTGCCGGGTGCTTTTCCTCGACCATGTCATGTTCACTATCCACATGGGATGCCATGGTTTCCGTGATCCCTTCGAGTGCAATGTTTGTGGACACCGCAGTCACGATCGCTACGAGTTCACATCACACATGGTCCGTGGAGAACATCAAGCCAGTGGGCCCAAGTAATCATTCGAGACTCGAGCCTCTGTACTTACACCACAACTCTCTGTAAAGTGCACTTCATTTCACTATGTAAACAAATGCTACCATCTTTGTCAAAGTACTGTTTACAGCTGTAGGGGTGCAACAGGCGCAGGGGGCTCATCAGTGGTTCGAGAGATGATTTCACCTTGCTTCTCAACTCTGTAAACTGCCAAGCTAAAAAACATTCAGATCTCGAGAAAGGTGTCAGTTTTGCCCAATATTTCCCTGAAAAAAGGATTCGTTTAATGTTGATTTTTTTTTCCTTGTTCGAGAGGTATTTGAACTTTTAAATTAAGGCTTGTTTCCATTACAATAATTTTGGTCACCACTTTTGCTGCTGCTGGTTCCTTCTTTTGTCAGGCAATTTCACAACATCAACTGATATATGTTGCCTGAATTTTAAGGACAATTGTGTTTACAAAAAAAAGAGCATTAAGTAACATTCCAAAATACTCCCTTGTAATCGGCTTCTTCAAATGGTTGCCTTTTAGAAACCGACTTGGAGATACGAATGGAAAATCTCCACGGGTTGCATAGCGGGGTTGCTCCATTTTGGGTACAATTTTTCCAACTCGGTTACAGAAAGTGGGGGGCAGGGGGGTATAATTTACATTTATCTGAATTCCAGCTGGGTAGGAAATAATTTAAAGTTGTAAAGGAAACATAATTCAAGAGAGAGAGAGAGAGAGAGAGAGAGAGAGAGAGACAGAGAGAGAGAGAGAGAGAGAGAGAGAGAGAGAGAGAGAGAGAGAGAGAGAGAGAGAGAGAGAGAGAGAGAGAGAGAGAGAGAGAGAGAGAGAGAGAGAGAGAGAGAGAGAGAGAGAGAGAGAGAGAGAGAGAGAGAGAGAGAGAGAGAGAGAGAGAGAGAGAGAGAGAGAGAGAGAGAGAGAGAGAGAGAGAGAGAGAGAGAGAGAGAGAGAGAGAGAGAGAGAGAGAGAGAGAGAGAGAGAGAGAGAGAGAGAGAGAGAGAGAGAGAGAGAGAGAGAGAGAGAGAGAGAGAGAGAGAGAGAGAGAGAGAGAGAGAGAGAGAGAGAGAGAGAGAATGAGAATGAATCAAAAAAAAAAATTGTGGAACTTGAAAATTGGATTCTGAATAACCAGATATTCACAGATATAACCGATTGCAGGATGACGTAGATGTCTATTGTATATAAACAGTTAGATGGTTTAATAAAGAAACTCTACAAGTTATTATTTTGTGAAAAGAATACACTGTGAAGCTAAAAAAAAAATTCAATCTGGAGTATTAATTGCTTTTGCTGGGTGTAATTGCCAGCAAAGATGCTTTCTACTGTACGAGTCCCAGAGAACGGCGAAATTCAGGGAACATAATCAGTGTTGTAGCATGACTGTAAAACATAAAACTGCTGCTGTAACTATAAGCACAATACGATTATTCAAGCAGTGAGTACTTTTCTGGGAAATGCACAATGCGTTACGCAATGTACATGTACTTGTGCACACAGTGTTCTTGATTTTTTTTTTAAAGAAACCTACAATCCATACTTGTGGAAAGAAAAGGAGAGCGAAATAAAATGTAAGCATGCATGCAATAAGGATGTAACTTTTGGAGGTTTATCATACAGTATGTATAACAATATAGAAGAAAGGACTGGCAGGATAGCCTTGAGGTATGTGCAATCGCCTCTAAGCTGTATAGCCTGGGTTTAAATCTTGGCCCAGCTATAAAGCGTCATCCTGGTGATTCGCAGGTTGGCGATATGTCATTGCGTGTGCCGTCCATCGAAAGAACGTTAAGCCAGAGGACCCGTCAGCCAGCATCGGTTATGAGTGCAAGTTAAAGATCCCACAGTGTCTTTCGCAAAGATTAGGTGAGTTATTACAAACACCCTGAACAAATTACAAATTTCCATCACCTTCAGTTGAAAATGAGGTCTGGCCAGAAAGTTTGTGAAAGAACAGTGCTTAATGTTTCCTGGCCGGCTTCACAAGAAGGTGGGAACATTTTGGGGGCGTTAAATAAAGTGGTAGAAAACATAGAAAATATTAATAAAGCAATTTTATTGGCAAGCTTTTGAGCATCTATTGAGCTCATAAAAGACAGGTGATCTTTCACAGCAGCCAGTGTTTCATGAATATAATGATCCTGTAACTTGTAATTACAGTAATGTTCTTAGGAAAACCTATTTCCCATTTATTCCTCAAACAAAAAAAAACCTTTGAAAATTGGTGTGACTCCAATTTGTGTACACATGTGAATATGATAATACTGTATTATTTGTATGCAACTCAACTGTCGGAACTGTTGTACAGTACAATGTAAATGGTCGGGTTCTGTTGTACTTTATAATGTCCAGCTTTCTGGTTATGAAGCATTATTTATTTTTGTTGTGAAGTGCTGAGATAAGATTTTGAAGACATCTTTTATTACTGTTACCTGTGAAAATTGCTGGCTAGTAAAGCGGCGTGTCTATCCTCAAGGTGCGATACAGTGTTATCATTTGTACCAGTGAAAACTTGCTTTCCAAAGGGACTGTGGTTACGGTTGGAGTGGTTCAAATTTTCAGTCTTTGGAAAGAAGGTGCCAGACTCCATTCACCGACCTTCTGTGTTTGTGCCAGGATATTAGGCGGATTCTACAGGTCAGCCATTTTGAACTGATTGGTGCCATGATAGTCGTTATAAAAACAAAAAAATCTTGTCCCTGAAAATGATTCAATCTGTTGGAGGCAAGCAAGCTTTAATTAACAAAAGGTGTCTGCCTGGAGGTGTCGCTGCTGAAGCAGAACTCAGAGGGACAATTTTGACTTTAAATAAGCCCCGGTTGGTCAGTTGGTCGCATCGGACACCGTGGTGAATGTACATTGAATTGCCTTACAATGTTCAATTACTACTGGAAACGAAATTGATGCTGTTACCGTTGGCCCGACATTTTCAATAACAGCTCTCACAACTTATTGATTACGTTTGTTGAAATCCAATAACATCATCACCATTTAATTTTCCTTGTGTACTTATAGTATGTTTCAAGAAAATGCATTCGATGTGTTGGCACAAATAAATGAATAAATAAATGAAGAATGGCAACAGCTTTAACACCGATTTTATCACGGTATACACCAGTGCAATACTTGTTCAGTTGATTGTGCAGCCATGATATATTAAAGAAATGTTACCTGGTGAATATTTAATGTAGTCTCGGAAAATGTTTTCTTTTTCACTTTGCTTATATTTCCATCCACGTCGAAACGACACGGTGTTGCCTTTTTCTTATATTTGTGTACATGCTTTGTAAAAACACATTCCATAATTCTACTCGATCATTGAATTATTGGCACAAACCTCACAAACGCTTCATTGAAGACAGCCAATCACAAACTCGAATGCTGACAGCCAATCACAAGCCCACTACAAAAGAAAACCATAATGGATATGATGATTTCCATCAAGAAGACAGAGTGCAAGATGTTTCTTTTATGAACATATTCTCACTCAAATAAAATATGAATTGCTGGTCTACAAGTACTCTTGATTGGAGAATTTTTTTTGGGGGGGGGGGCATGCAAAAATCGAGGCTCATATGGAAGAGTGATTTGACAAAGGGGAAAATGCAATGTAGTGACAATCGTGCCACTGTTCGATACAACAAACAAGGGAAAGAGCTGAAAACAAAAGAGAGGAGTGGAGGAAACTATAACCTGCAAGTAAGAGGGTTGAGTGTGGTAGGGTTAATTGGGGGGGGGGGTAGAAAAGATTGAAGATGGGGATGGGGAATGGCATGAGATGGTGGTGCACTACTTGATTGCAGCCCTGGAAGGACGAGTGGAATTGTACAATCTCCAGAAGACAGTTCCACAAACAGAAGAAAAGAGGAACAAAAGAGTCATCATTAGTGGGTGGAAAGCCTGGATTTTGTAAGTTCAATATTAACAGGAAGGATGTGTGTGTCCTCGAGAAGCTGGCGGGAGAGAGAGAGAGAGAGAGAGAGAGAGAGAGAGAGAGAGAGAGAGAGAGAGAGAGAGAGAGAGAGAGAGTGTGTGTGTGAGCGTGAGATAGACAGGAGAAGCAGCAAATAACAGAGGCCATAGGATTGTCTATGATGTGAGAGTAATTGGATTATCTGCGATGTGAGAGTAAAAGGATTATCTGCGATGTGAGAGCAACAGGATTGTCTGCGATGTGACAGCAACTGGATTGTCTGCGACGTGAGAGCAACAGCATTGTCTGCGATGTGAGAGCAACAGCATTGTCTGTGATGTGAGAGCAACAGCATTGTCTGTGACGTGAGAGCAACAGCATTGTCTGCGACGTGAGAGCAATGGCATTGTCTGCGACGTGAGAGCAATGGCATTGTCTGCGACGTGAGAGCAATGGGATTGTCTGTGATGTGAGAGCGATAGAATTGTCTGTGACGTGAGAGCGATAGAATTGTCTGTGACGTGAGAGCGATAGGATTGTCTGTGACGTCAGAGCAACAGGATTGTCTATGATGTCAGAGCAACAGGATTGTCTACAATGTGAGAGTCTTGTGCTTCACTCATATTGGAGGAGATGCCAATAATGTTGAGAGCTTTCGATGCCAAAGATTTCAGGGGAGCCAGAGGTGATGGTGGGGCACCAGTCCATTGGGGGAATGCAGTGTTCCATTGAGATATGGACCATGCCTTGTTGGCTGGGAGTCGTTCTGTTTTATCAAGGAGTGACTTAGAATCAATCTGCAGCTGCGTTTGTTTTGACCAGTTTTGATATGTGGTCATCTATGAAAAGTTAAAATTCTGATTTTCATGTTTCATACTGTTTCAAATCGTCAGTGCTGCTGAAGTAATTTATTTGCAAGGTTTTTACTCGGTGGTTTGCCATTGCCTTCCCAGTAGTAGTTCAGGCAAGAATTTGGCCAGGGTGCTGGTGATAGCTCACCTACTGCCCATGAACGACACCCTGGGGTCTCTAAGGTCCACCAACATATTTTTTTTTTCATTTTACACCCTGGGGTCTCTAAGGTCTAAGGTCTCTAAGGTCCACCATAATGCCAACGGATGGGACACCCAGTTTAACGTCCATCCGAGGGATGGCACGAATCACCCTGTCTATGAAACACCTGGATGATTGTTTATAGCTAGGTCGGGATTCAAACCCAGGCTGGACAGCTTAAAAGCGAGTGTGCATATTCTTACCTCAAGGTGATCCTGCCAGCCCATAGTTAAAATACTTTTCAACAAGGAGGAAAAGACATAAAATGTCATAGTCCCTGTGGTTTTAGTAATTTAAGCTGTACAGAGTTAAAGGTGTAGCCCATATTCGATTGATGTGCATGTGCAACTGACTTGATTGGCCACGTGACATGGAAGAACATTTGTGGCAGCAACTCCAAATTTGAACAAAATTGGACAGTGCATGACCGAGAAATGGTTGGGGGACACTTTTAAGTAATAAAATGGCCACCAGTCGGCCATCTTAGATCGTATCTTGAAACAAAATTATGTGCTTATGTATACCATCATATGTTGTCTTTGGCCCAAGTATGAATAAAATCGGTCCATACGTGTCCAAAATATGGTTGCGGACGCACACACGGACATGAAAATCGAGACCAAATCCATAAGCCTCCGTTTCAGACTAAGTCTAATGGGGGGCTAATAATATATGTGTTTCACTAAAGCCCTGAGCAACTACATTTAGCCAAACGTCGAAGCAAATTACACAAAAACTCAACTGCACTTGTTTGACCACTTTTGTCTCAACGTCCCTTTATTTATCATGTTGCTAAAAATTAAAAAAAAAAACATTTATTAAACTATTCTCCCGTAGTCAACAAGCAGCTGAGTTCTCCCCAAAACGTTTTGCCCTGTTTACATCTCAGGATGAAATATTCCTCCTGAAGAAATCTTGTTTTGCAGCATATTTTTGTGCTCCAAAGAAAAGTCATCAAGCATTGTCCACCATTTTACCAACAATTTCATTTGATTTCCAAAAATACAATGCCTTTACAAAAAAAATTGCTATTGTTCTATGGAGTTCGTAGCCTCATGTATCGTCCAGTTTGCTCAGGCAGCAGCAATCTCATCACATGTGACAATATTAAATGTCTCAGAAGCAAAAAAAAAAAAAGAGTTAATTCAACAGGATTGGGTGATGGAGGTGTGTTGGGGAGGGGGAATGTGGTGGAGGAGGAGGAGAGGGTTGTTGGTCATTGTGGTTTATTCGTTAAAAGTTGGGGCCTTTTATGGCATGGTTATGATATCGACATAGCCTTCAGGAGACTGTTGAAAATATTCAAACATCGCCAGGTCTTGTGACTGCAGTGGAGCCTTTTCCAAACATGTTTAAACCTTTAACAGCAATGGACTTTTTCTCAAACTCATGAAGCAAGGAGCACCCTTTTGGTGAAAGGTAAAGACTATAGTCGTTTGATGAGGGTAACATGGTCAAAATGCATTTCTGAACATTATAGCTGATCAGACTTTGAAACGAAATGCACTAAGGTTCTCAAATCCTACTCTTGACATCCAATGTTTAGGTAGGAAGTTCAAATTTCACCTTCACTAACCTATAAAGAGGCCCTCGGGATTGCCGTGCGGTACTCACACACCCCTCTAAGCTGTCTAGCCCGGGTTTGAATCTCTGTCCAGCTATACAGTTACTCCGATGTTTTGCAGGCAGGGTGATTCAAGAATATGTGTGCCATCCCTTGGATGAATGTTAAACTGAGCATCCTGGCTGCCGGAATTAGTTGGTGGATGTTAAAGATCCTACGGTGTCCTTCGTGAAGGAGTCGACGAGCTATTGTCGGCACGGGGGACAAAATTCCAAATTCCTGTCATAATTACTGCCAGGAAGGCAACGGCAAAACACCCAGGATAACCCTTGCTAAGAAACTGCTTTGAAATCACCAATGCTCTGCAACAGACTATGCTACATCAGAATCTATAAATATACTTCTGCCTTTTGTTCAGCTCAAATTTGAACCACAGAAGTACTTCCCGATGATACAAACCTTTCCTTGAAAACATAAATGTTGTTGATTTTTATCTTGTTAACTCAGGTTATGTCTGTGTGTGTGTGTGTGTGTGTGTGTGTGTGTGTGTGTGTGTGTGTGTGTGTGTGTGTGTGTGTGTGTGTGTGTGTGTGTGTGTGTGTGTGTGTATAGTATATATATATATATATATATATATATATATATATATATATATATATATATATATATATATATATATAAATATATATATATAAATATATATATATATATATATATATATATATATATATATATATATATATATATATATATATATATATATATATATATATATATATATATATATATATATATATATATATATATATATATATATATATATATATATATATATATATATATATATATATATGTATTGGATTTTGTGTATGATTTGAGTGAATATCCTAAGTTCCCTCAGTGCATTTATAAATTAAACGATAAGGTATGAACTGGCACAACCTGTACATTAGTCTCAGAGGAGCAGGTGAGAATCTCCTTGTCGAAGAGCATTCATGGAGCCAGCTTGGATGTTTTTTTGTTTTTTTAAGATAGTTGACAACGATAGCGATGTGCTCATTTATGTGGGACTAGCTTGGTGTAAAGTGACATCCTTAACTCAAACCGCACTCGAACTGCGACATTTTTCGCAATTTTTTTCGCAACCGCTGGGGATTTTGAATTCTCCTCTCATGTCTTTTTTCTCTCGGGTCTTGCGCACATTTTGATACCACATACGTCAAAAGTGGATTTACCTGCCGTTCAAGTGTCCCATGACAATCAGTAGTCACGTCCTAAAAAAATTGCAATTTTGCAAAAACCGGCCAGGGACACAAGGGAAGGAAGCCGTCATATGTGTTTCTTGCCGTCAGAAATAATTTTCATCAAGAAAATAAAAAGGAGATTGACACTGGAAAAGAAAATGGTTGTTGAATGGTCGTTTTCCAAAAGTCTGTTTGTACTTTGTGCAGGTTTATTGGGTGATGTGGTGAGATGATGGTACATGTAATGCTATACATGTACTCTGAAAAGCTTGATGACATGAAAATATGATTGTGTTTGTGTGAACTGAAGAAAAACATTTCTCCCACTTCAAAATGCTACCTTGCACAAACTCACAAAGTTTCTATACTTTGTAACAGGAATAAAACAAAAATACTTCAAAAATTGCATAAATTATCATCTCAAATTACACTCATTGATTATTCTCATGTCATGAACATTTCTCTCTCTCATGCCTACACCTACGAACAGTGGAGTGTGTCCGATATTTTCAATTTTGTGCCTGTTATATGTTCAGAAATGTCAAATTCATCAATCGACATCATTTGTATATTCATAACTTATGCAAAATGAAACAAACATAACTTATGCAAAATGAAACAAAAAAAAAACATAACTCTTTTCTGTTGTACACTTTTTATGTAATCTCATCTATCTATAATTCCAGCAAGGTGTGTGTGTGTGTGTGTGTGTGTGTGTGTGTGTGTGTGTGTGTGTGTGTGTGTGTGTGTGTGTGTGTGTGTGTGTGTGTGTGTGTGTGTGTGTCTGTGACCGCTGTTTCTTGACAACCGCTGGTCCGATCTAATTGAAACTTGCCAGATATATTGCTGGGGACCTGAGGATGTGCCTTTTCAAGATTTGATATTAATTGGACAAGTGATTCCCAAGTTATGGCCATTTATTTACCAACCAATGACAGGACACGTGCTGCGTAGGCGTGGCCGATGCGCCATTTAGTTACCAATAACAGGACACGTTGCTGCGTGGGCGTGGCTGCGTAGGCCGGTGCACGGCCGGCCGACGATGACGTCACGTGCCGTGCTGGTTATGATGGGGATCGATCAGTGCCTTAGTTACCGTGGGGTAGGAGTGCCAATGGTAAGTGGCAGCGAATGTCATGGCAAGCAAAGACAGGGAGGTAAACTTGATTTTAATTAACTCTGTGTGTTTAAGTATCACAGCAGTTGTTACTTCAATGCAAGCAATAATTCGTGGAATGATGTGAATATTCTCTACGGGCACGCACTACTTTTGGATAGTGATGAGTTATTGTATTCAAATAATTTCTCGATTTCTTATCCGCATTTATAGATAAACACAATGCCCAAATCCAGTCGTCGTTTATGAGAGCGAAGGAATGGCCTGTGTGGTTGTTTGAAAGTTTGTTTTTTTTTTTTGCATGTACGGCCACGCACATATGGGCACGCGAGAGCGAGGGAACGGCCTGTGTTGTTGTTGTTTCTGGCACGCGGTTTGAAAGTTTTTTTTGTGTGTGTACGGCCACGCACGTATGGGCACGCACGTACGGCCACGCGAGAGCGAAGGAACGGCCTGTGTGGTTGTTTCTGGCAAGCGGTTTTAAAGTGTATATATACATACATATTTTTATTTTTATTATTTTTTTTGCACGTACAGCCACGCAAGTACGGGCATGTGAAAGCGAAGGAACAGCTTGTGTGATTGTTGTTTCTGGCACTCGGTTTGAGTTTTTTTGCCAGGGGGGGGGGGGAGGGTTTGCACGTACGGCCACGCATCTACGGGCATGCACTAGTAATTGATGAATGCAGGACAAGTAAACTCAATACACTTAAAAATAAGCTCTTTTTAATAGATGTAACTTGAAAAGTTTGCAAATGAAACCACTTAAAACATGTCAATACAAAATCATTCTACCCTGAAAATGGTACTTTTTGGCCATTTTCTGGAGACAAATGACACCACAACACGAATGAAACACATTCTAGAAAAAACATTAAAAAAAAAACATATTTAGAAGTCACCAATTATGCTTTCGTGTCATACTTCACATTGTTATGACATTGTAACTGATGAATCAATGTGACCTTGAGATATATGATGAGTCTGAATCGGAGCATTCTGTCTCACAAGATTCTGAATCATCAGATTCCGATGAATCCCCCCTCCTCCTTTGTTCATCATCATCTCCCTCCTCATCCCCTCCTTGCTATCATCTTTGTCGCTCTCTTCAGCTGGCCCTGGTGCAGGTAGATGGTTGGGAGCTCCTTGCTGCGAGTCATCCTGTGAAGGGTGACGGTGGCATTGATGGCGGTAGTGGTGGGTCGCTTTGTGATGTGCTGTGTGATGAGGGAGGCGAGAGAGAATGTGCTGGGAGACAGATCTACCCCCTTATTCCCCTGCAAAGCAGATAGCAACTGGACCAGAAGAGGCAAGGGTTCTTCCTCCTCTTCTAGCTCCTCGACTCTCGGCGACCACAGGGTGAGTTTGATTGACTTGACGTCATCCTTTAACCGCTCAGCCACTTTGCACACCAGTTGCAAACTGCTGACACCGATGGCGGAGAGCGCTGCTTCAACATATGAACCACCCCAGATGTGTCATAGACTAGGTCACTGGTTCCTCTGAGGGCGGGAGGGGAAGCTGATCTTGCCCTCAAACTCCTGGGTCAGGATATCTTTGATAAAGAATGACTTCACGCTAGATGTTGGGAAGCCATACCGAGATATGATAGAGCTGTAGTCTTTGAGGAGGTAGTCAAAGAGAACTGTTCTGATGTGGGCAAAGAAGATAGTCTGAGCCTCACGGAGATTGACGTGCATGCGTGGGAGTTTGTCATCTTCACTCATTTTCTGGTAACTACACACACATTTCAACTGGCATTTGTTGTGATATCTGATCTCAATTGCGTAGGGGTCATCAGCTGCATAATCGATCACACAGTTGATTCGATCTCACATTTTCTATTCTTCAAGGGCCACCGTGTGGCTCTTGAAAGCTGCCCATGCATGATCGTACAATATCAGGGACAGCTTTGATTCAGGGTGCTTGGCCGACTCTGGTTTACAGCACCACACACATTTTGTTTTTTTTCATGCATCAGTCCTTCTACACTCGATCGCAGCCGCTTGGCAGGTGGAGCGGCAGCTGAGGAGAAAGCCTCAGACATGGATGAAGACTGAGATTGGCATTCCTCGACCTCTCGTTTTTTGTCTCGTCTTTCCTGTTCCAGTTTCTTGGCATTCCATATGGTCAACTTACATGATTTATGGACACATTGTACGCCAGGACCATTATCCCAATCGACCATTGCGTAGACGTCTCCAAACTTGTCAAGACCACTCCATAACAGGGCCTTTTTCTTGAGATTTTCCCAACTCCCAACAGAGACAATGGTATCGGTGGCTTCATTGCAAAGCCCGCCACACTGGAGGACACACGGAACGGTGGGCATTGTCTTGACAGCTATCTCCTCAATACTGTGCTTCTCAGTGCTGACTCGTACGCTCGTACATTCCCTGGAAAGACAGAAATAAGTATATGAATAATATGTGCGTGATATGAAATTACACATATACAAAAAAATAACAATTCACGAAGCAGGGTCTCAATTCCATGACCATTATAGATTTAGCAGAAATAATGTGTTAATTCATGATCCTAGGTGCTCCCATTGAAAAGTTACATTTTCACTCTACTGGATGGCGGCCATTTGGATTTCTGGGTCAAAATGATGTCATAGTGTCAAACTAATGTCATATTCGGAATCCTCATGGTCGACTGACCCGAAAGGTTTCTTTGTACATGATTCTCGGTGCTCTGGTTCAAAACTCAAATTTTTTTAAGATGGCGCCACCAGCCATCTTGGATTTGGGCCTCTGGCAAAAAATGCCGGGATTTTTGGGTGGGACATGGGGGCTAAATTTTTTTATAAAAGCTCAATAGAAGTCAAATCAATCGTTAAACCTCACTAGCCAGAGAATGGTCACGGAATTGAGGTTCTTGACCTAACTACATTAGTTTAATTCGTAATGCAAGTCAAGGTTGCAGGGAAAGAGTTCATTACAAAAGGATGGGGGGTCTTTTTCGTCTTCAAAAATGTGAAAATTTATTTGAAAATATTTTGTTCAAAAGTCAGTTATTGGTGTGTTAAGCACCCTTTGTAACTTCACAACCTTTATAATGCAGTTAAAAACTTTATAACGCAGATTTTTATTAATACAGTCTATCGAGCTTAAAACTTACTAAAGAAAATACACCGCATAATATCCAGAAACCTGAAGATGTTTTTTTTTTAACATTCGTTTAAGGTTTACAGTGGATATTGTACATAATTTACATGAAAGGCATAGATACATGTAGATTTTAGTGGATGTACTTTAATATGAATTCCAAGAATGGGAGTCGATAATGGACAAACACATAAGATTTGAAACTGAGTTTTGATCATCATTTAGC
The DNA here is from genome assembly GCF_056783735.1 of Eptatretus burgeri. NCBI lineage: Eukaryota > Metazoa > Chordata > Myxini > Myxiniformes > Myxinidae > Eptatretus > Eptatretus burgeri. The sequence goes on from NC_140968.1 coordinate 44,356,756, forward strand.
CCTTGGTCCAGGTGAGGATGTTAAACACGAGGTCGACCGATTATCCAATACGTTTTGTCAGATATCAATATCATTGCATCATGCTGTCTTAATCAGTTTTTAGCCAGCAACTGAGCGTTAGCCCAGGTGGGAGCTTATATTTTGGGTGCTGGCTGTCCATCAAGAGCCTCGACTTGAAAATGACTGGATGCAATTCTTAACGACATCTTCGGCTCATTTACTGAACAACATCTGGATGTGAGGCACATCAAATGATTTTACGATCAGAGCCAAATGGAAGTTTTGGTAGTTCACTATTTTTGATCAGAGACAATGGTACAGGATTGGATTTGCTTTGAGAACTATGTAAGTACAAAGGGAAAAAGCCTGCCAAAGTGATGGGTGCGCAAAACTCTACACAACACAGAGGATTACAGGAAATACAAAGTTATGGACTACGTTGGATGAATTATTTGCAATGAATAATTCAGTCCAAGAATGACACTTTCGCTGGGGAGGATTCACAGTGAAGTGAGCAATTTGTCAAAACATTGGATATTGGAATGAGTGCATTGTCATGGCCCAAGTCGAGGAGATCACTGGACAGCACAGACACAGACCTTCCATTCACTCTTCTTGTTATGACAATAGGTTGTGCAGCGAAATGCTCTTCCTTTTTTGAAGAAAACAACTGTCATTAACCCAACAGGTGTGTGTAAGGGAATACACACACACACACACACACACACACACACACACACACACACACACACCTGAGACGGCTCCATTCCACTTTCTGGAACCCATATTTGGAGATACCAGAGATTGGATGTGTGACAAGGATGAAATGATTAGATTTTGGTGAACATCCAGATCCAGATCCGGCTAATCGAATTATTTTGTGATTCTTCATCATTCAGAGATATTATGTCAATACCGATACAGTATATATCATGATATTTCAAATAGTTGTGGACGAGTTGGGAGAAAACTTGGTGGATGAGTTGGTAAGGTGACAAGAACTAGCCGATTCGATTTTGGTTCAGGTCCAGATTCAGATCCGGCCTTTCAAGTGGGATACAATCCGTAAACTAAGGTCTGTGCTCAACCGAGTGCCCTTCCAGTTGTATTATGTATTGACTATGTGTGTGTGTATGTATATATATGTATATATATATATATATATATATATATATATATATATATATATATATATATATATATATATACTTGCCCATGGACTGCGTCCCCCCCCCCCCCATTGGTTGGACAGCTTGCCCAATTCCGCCCCCATTCAAAATCATGCACTGTTATATTGTGAAGCAACATAGGCCACAGGCTTTGGCCTTAGGCTTGGGTGTGAGACCATGTCCTTGTGCAATTGTAATGATCCCAGGTATATAACCACGATGTATTATGTAAGCAGTACGCATGTTTTTGCTTCAGGTATGTACACCGGGTTATTTTTGTTAATTTTGGGACCAATCACGACAGCGATCTGTGGTATTATATATATATATACAAAGCCCAAATTAAGGGATCAGCAAATTATTGTCCAACAAGTGAAGTTTTTTTTTTTTAAACGTAATTTTGGTTTGAGCCCGACGTTTTAAGGCTGAATGGTGTGAAAACGCAGAAGGGGATGTAAGTGATGTAGCGTACGTAATTCAAGTAAAGTGATGAGCAACTTGTCTAATTTTTATTGCTTGTGGTTGTTGTTGTGTGTGTGTGTGTGTTTGTGTGTATGGGTTTCATAATGTGGAATGGAGTCCTCCCAGGATGGGTTCAAAGTACCCACCTTCATTTCATGAAGGGGTCATGATTCATGGACCAAGCTGTGAAGTTTTCTGTTTTCAAAGTTTTGTGTACAGCTGTTCTGACAGGTTTTTTTTCATGTTCAGTCATTAAGCATCACATATCATTCTCTTTGCGAACCCCTCCTTGATTCCTCACCTATCCTTTTTTTACCCCTCCACTCCACCCTTCTTTCTCACTCTGTCCCCTCCTCGCTCCCCCCCCTCATAAAATGTAGCACTCTCCACCCACACTTCTGTGTCTCTGTCTCTGTCTCTCACCTTCCTCCCGCAGTGAATAGCAACATTTGGTGAGGTGTTGCTCTCCCTACCTCCCCCTTATTCATCTTCTCTGCCTTCTCTCCACCCTCTCACCCCACAACTGGTCTGCGTCTGTGTCTCTCCCCTTTATTGTCCCCATCAGCGAAGCGACAGGTTGTAAATTGCTGGTATAATATGTAACGCATGGCACAGATCAATTCCCATCACAGCGCTTGCTGCACGACCTGTGAGCACACCGTCTCTGCCCTGCTGGTCACCAGTCAGGAGGTTTGCAGCCAGGAATATTAAATTCAACCAAAGAAACAAACCGATTGTGACACGACGCTGACGTCATGTATATAAATTATACCAACACGTCACCTCCAAACTAGGAGGCATCTGTATAGTATTCAAGCCTTTGTAGACCGAGATTAAAGCCGATGATCACGAACAGACAAAACCAGAGATGTCGATTTGGATTTCACCCTTGTTGTGTGCTCGTCAGGACAACATATTGCCAGCCAATTTATTCGTGACCATATTAGGCTCATTCAAAGGGAAAACAAATTCAAATTTCACAAACTGCTGACTATTGGACCTGATTGTTGTTTAATCTTTCATTCTCTTTTTTTTTTACTAGATGCAGACAGACCTGTCTTCACTTGGAGGGTATTTCATGACTTTCCCAACCAATCAGGGACCTTCAATTGCACCATAAATTGCAGTGAAATGTAAACAGTGGTGTTTGCTTCTTAACCGTTCATTAATTACCTTCACCACCGAAGCTGGACGGAGGTTGTTTTCATCCCTGTCTGTCTGTTTGACCGTGAGCAGGATACTTCAAAAGGTTATGGACGGATTCAGACGAAACTTGGTGGGCAGGTTGAGCGTGGGACAAGGACGAAGTGATTCGATTTTGGTGAAGGTCCTGTTTCAGTGATTCTTCAACATTCAGAGAAAGGGCCAAACACGATATATAATATAGCAATGATATGTCTCAACCTTGTGGACAGATTATGATAAAACTTTGTGGATGAGTTGGGTCTGACAAAAACAAGCCGATTCGATTTTGGTTGACGTCGGGATCCAGATCCAGGATCCCATCCCTTAGTTGGATACTGAACGCGGTAAACTGTTCAACCTGCCGGAGCCATGCGCTCTGCTGAGTGCGTCGCTCGGACAGGCTGAACAGCTCACTCCACCGAATCATCTCATTTTTAAGGTAATATTGAGAATTTAAAATCCCATCATGTTTAGATCTGTAGTAACTCCCAGTTCCCAATTTACAGTTCCATTTCTCTTTAACCTGCAGTGCCAGATTGATCCTTCTTCTTCTTTCTTTAACGGCCACAATTATTCCCACGCTCTTGTGGAGTTGGCCAGAGGAGGTTTTTGGCCCATGTCTTTCACGAACAGACTGGCCAGTCGTGACGTTCGAAGAAGTATAGTTCGGGCAGGAATTTCGAATTTCGAATTTAGCCATGGTGCCGGCGATAGCTCGCCGCTCTTCGTGTTTGGCATCTTTCATATCTACCAACGAATGCCGCAGACGGGATGCCCAGTTTAACGTTCATCCGAAGGACAGCACATACATTGATGAATCAGTTCTGTTCTTGCGTCTGACAGCTATCATTTATTGGAAGCGTGGCCATGCTGCTGATGCTGTCCCCCCTCTACCAGTATACTGGCACTCATTTCGCCGACCTCAGAAGGATGACAGGCCGAGTCAGCCCCACCTGGTGTTAATTCAGCAGCCAACGGGGCTTGAACTCGGGAACCTAAGATCCTAAGCCATCACCAGGCCAATGAATCAGAGCGCCAGATTGACACTGCGAGGGAATATTTTACACAATCACGTGGTACAGTTCGGTACGACTCGAAAACCTGATACAATTGTGGATTGTCCCTTCTGACACCTTACCCCACTCCCTTTCGATTAGAAAGATACCACTTCCTAATATTTTTCTTCTTCACAGAATAATGGCACACCGATGTTCCTAAATCCCCTTGTTTTCATGAATTGCGTAATTATAAAACTGCCTTCTTCCTGCTGTAACTTCAATCGATTTGTTCCCCTTTCGCAAGTTTCTCACATATATCGCTGAAGGTTTTCCGAAGCCACTGCAACACTTCATGTATTGCAATAATAACCAGAGCGAGAATTCAATAATAAACTAGAAGGGCACTCGGTAGAGCGCATACCTCCGTCATGTAATGCCTGATCCACGAGAATATATCGAGCACATTACATGTTTGAAATATCATGCTACACAGTACTATATCGTTTTTAGCCCTCTCTCTCAATGGTGAAGAATCACTTTGAAAATTAAATAATTCTCGTATCCAGATCCGTATCCGGATCTTCATCAAAATCGAGGCAATTCTTCCTTGCCACACACCCAACTTGTCCACCAAGTTTCATCCAAATCCCTACACAACTTTTTGAGATATCCTGCATACAGACAGACAGACAGACAGACAGGCAGAGAGGGGTGAAAACATAACCTCCTTCCACCTTCGGTGGTGGAGGTAATGAACAGGCAAACAAACTTAATATGTATATGTGGGAAAAATACGTTCCGAGACAAGGAATACCTGGGTTCGATTCCTGGTCTGGGCGCATATTTTTTCCCACACATGCGTATTAGAAGTGAGAATTGATTTGCAATACATGTCCCCCGACCAATGTGATATTTTCATAGTCCAAAAAAGGCAAAACGCTGAAAAATTGACGAAACACCCTGAAACTCGAACTTGTTCTGCAACTTATCATAACAAAACCATGTACCAAGTTTCAGTTGAATATGTTAATGGGTGTGGGTAAAAAAGTATGAAAAACCATTGATGGGACAGATGGACGGACAGACAGACAGAGAACAAACTGAAGTGCCCTCCGGTAAAATTGGTAGGGCGACTAATAACTAGCAGGTTCCCGTATAAATCCCACAGAATGGAAAATATGACTTCGACAATATTATGTAAAAAAAAATAGTTAAAAGCAAGGGAATTTTATACTGTGCGCTCCTTAAAGATGTTGCTTGATTAAATGAATTCTTCTCCCCCCCACCCCCCCAGCCACAAGTCCTCAACCCCAGGTCCTCAATACCCTCCTCTCCCCCCCTCCCAACCCCACAGATTTAGTCCCCTTCCCACTCCAAGTCTTTAAACCCCCACCCCCGACAGAACACTAGGGATTCAATCCCCTCCTCAATTCAAGTCTTCAAGCCAACTCCCCACCCCAAGTCCTCACCACCCCTCCCCACACCAAGTCCTCACCCCTCCCCCCTCCCCACCGCCAAAGCATCAACCCCCTCTGCTAACTGTATGTACCTTCTCTTGACCCCACCCCAACTCTGTCCTCCCATCCCCCTTTCTTCCCATCCTTCAAAGCAAGAGCATTTTTACATCATTACATATTGTTGTAGTCATCGGACTCATCCCAATCGCCTGGTTCGAATCCGGGGAGTCACGTCAAAGTGACCGCAGCAGGCAGGTGAGTCTGTGCTTCCAGGCCGGATCATGGCCTTTCCATTTCCAACACCGTACCGATAGGACTGCCGAGCGACCCAAGTCCGATGTCGATAGGCAATCATGTGACTGATCTGATCTGGGACAAGCGAGCGTGAGTCACGTGATGCGGTCCAGCAACAATAATGGCACAGGGGAAGGAATTTACAAGAAGAACTCACAAATAATCAAAAATTAATCCTCACTATCATTCACAGACCGGTGTGTGTGAGTGTGTGCGTTGTGATACATCGACAGTTCTGGGCTGATTACATCCAGATTTGCTACATAGGATCACCATAACCCCAGTTAGTGCATGGGGGTGTTTTTTTCATCTTTGTCAGTGGTCTTGGGGGGAGGGGGAGGGGATGCAGATTCTCTCGGTAAATGTGTATCGTGTAGCGCCGCCTCCAGATGGGTGAAGGTATTACAAGTCTCCACCATTTACAGTGCAGTCTTCCTGTCCCCACGTTTTCAGTACAGTGAGGTGTTTTGCATTATAAGCAGTCGGTATGTTTTTTTCTTCATGCATGTAACCCCGTTTTTTTTGGGGGGGGGGGGATTTGCCTACACAGAGCTGTCAGTTTCTTATATACCACGAAAATAAAGGTTTGCTTCAGAAGAATGTGTTGCATGCTTGGAACAAGATCGCCCATAGGACGGGTACTCTGCGACTCAATAATAAAACCCTTTACCCTCTACTGAATATGTGCCCTCAGTACCAAATGAATAATCGGTAGATTCTTAATTATTCTAACTTATCAAGGCCCATCCGACATGCCACAAGAGATAGACAGACAGTAAGTTTTGACAAGACAGGAAGAGATGGTCGTCAATCCCGCCAAGGCTATGGGGGAGTTTTGGAGGCACTTAGACTCCATGGCAGGTCAATAATTCCATGGCTAGAGGGGGGGGAGAGAGAGAGAGAGACAGACAGACAGACAGACAGACAGACAGACAGAGACAGACAACGTGGCTAGATTCGTGGGTCATGATGCAGCCGTTACCCTCGTTGGTTTGATGCAGCGAGCCATCCAGTGATCAAGGAAAATTCTTCCATTCAACATCAGCACAAGGCTTGTGACAAAACAAGCATCACCGGTGTGCAGCATTCTGACTTCCAACCATTTGCAAATGGAACACAGCCTGATGTCGGGTTGCAAACATCTGCCTTTGTTATCACTTCTGTCATGTGCTCTGTCTTCTCATTGCCGTTGGCGGCGATTGGACTGGTGGGCGGGATAACTCGGCTATCAGCACAAGTCATAACTGCTGCAGCATGATTCATAATGGCATTCACCTCGAGCTCTCTGAGATGATCAACCTGTCATCAACTGAGGTTGACTTGTGCTGCAATGCCTAGCAAGTGCTTTAAAGAGAAATAGTTAGACAGATAACAGGATTAAAACATTAAATAAATGAGGACAAAGGGGTTGATAATTCCAGACACAGACATTATGGAAGGTGGATATCGCCGATCTAAACATAACAGCAACTCATCGAAAAAGACAATTACTTCTAGGTTTATGTAAAACACAAAACTAAGAAACAACTAGAGTTATATTAAGCATCTATTCACCCCTATGAATCATTCCCACAACACTTTATGAACTCATTAAAATTATGGCATATTTAAAACCCTTTCGGTAAAGGTTTGAAGGACGAAGAATAGGATCATACATCCCTGGTGTTGGCTTGATGGTTAGAGTGGTGAGCTTGGGATCCCAGGATCCTGAGTTAAAATCTCACTCGGCTGTTGAATTAATACCAGGTGGGGTTGACTCTGCCCGTCATCCTTCCGAGGTCGGCAAAATGAGTGCCAGCTTGCTGGTATACTGCGGCGGAGTGGCGACCCGTCCAGGATTGTGCCCAATAGCCAAGGAGACTGCTGAAGGAGCACCCACACTCTGCACAGTCTCGTCTTGATGGATGGAATAGGATCATGAGGATGGACCTGAGGGGTTACAGGCTTGAAAGGTGAACATGGCAAGGGACCAATGATGAATGGACAGGTAGACAACAGAAGAATCAAAAAATGGACTGATAGATGGAGGGATTAAAGAGAACCCAAACATTCTAACTCGCTATGCATTTTCAGAATTCTATCTCGCATGGGGAAAATCCGATGTATCTCTGAATGCATATGGGGATCTTTTCCATAACCTCAACAATATACTGTATTGCCTTGCAAGGAATTTCAAAGCAGGAAGAGGAAATCAGGCCTCTGACACAGCTGTCATATTGTGTACAATGGTTATCAACCTATGCTTGTTTGACCATGCTCAATCCTTTTTAAATGCTGAGCATCAAGTAAGGAAGCAGCATGTTCCATTTTTAGGGTCTTTGGTATGACTCGGCCAGGGTTCGTACCACTGACCTCCCAGACTCAGTGGAGAAACTTGAACTATAAAGCCATCAAGCCTGGTTAAGGCCCAATTCCAAAATGCTGTCAGATTTAGTTCATTCGGTCATACTGTACTTCATCATATATTTGTTTCCATACTTCGCGCAGTCTGCAGTGAGGGTTTCATACCAAAGTCAAGACCTGACAACAAACTAGTTGTTTTCAGGCAGCTTGTTGGATCACAAAGTGAGTCGTCCCTTGGATGGAAGTTAAGCAAGGTGTCCCATTTTCCAGCATTAGTTGGTGAGTGTAAAAGATTGCATGGTGTATGTCACAAAGAGGAGGTGAGCCATCACTAGCATCCTGATAAAATTCCAAAGCCAACTTCAGTCACACTTCTGACCTGGCCACTCCAAAGACACCTTCGGTCGAACGCCTGACCTGGCGAGCCGGTTCATGCAAGACTTGGGCCAAAAATACTCACCAACCGACACCACAAAGAGATGGGAATAACAAAATGCCATGAAAGGTAGTGGCAGTAAACAACAGAATGATGTAAACATTAAATGAATACGAGAGTCAACATCTTTCCAGCATTCTGAAAAGATTTTAAAGCCAACTTGAGATTAGAAACAACATCTTTCTAATCTCAAATTGGAAGCTTCAAACCGCCCCCTCCTTCAAATCCCAGTAGCATTAGTTAAGTCTGTTTCTGGTAGATGTTCCCCCTCCATGTCGTCCCTTACATCCCGTTATGTGGCTCTTAATGGAGTTCTCTCATCCCCACTTCCTAGTAATGCTGGAGTTCCTCAAGGTAGTGTTCTGGGCCCTGTGCTTTTTCTGGTTTTCAATCAATGATCTCTCCAACTCTCTGGAAAATCCTCTATCTCTGTGCTGATGACTCTATCATCCGTCATCCCTCAGATCAGGAAGTTGCAGCCTCGTCACTCTCTGCAGACCTGGATAAAATCACAAGCTGGTCCAACAAGTGGAACATGTCTTTCATCCTGACAAATCTCACACTCTCATGATGTCTCTCAGAAAGGACAATCTGAAACCACCCCCCCCCCCATCTACTTTCTCAACAATCCTCTTGAAGAAGTGCCTTCACTCAAGCTTCTGGACCTCACTATCTGCCATGGTCTTTCCTGGGAAAGCCACATTTTCAAGCTGGCCTCCAAAGTTAGATGCTGACTGGGCATCCTCTGTCGTGCAAAGACCTTCCTTGGCACATCTGAGCTCCTGACCACATAAAAAGGTTTCATTGACAGCCTGATGGATTATTGCTCTCCCCTCTAGGCTGGTGCTTTCACCTTTCTCAGCTTCATGCTGTGGAAACCAAGGCTTTTAGGATCATTGGATCTCTACGGATGTGAAACTTGGACTCTGACCAGGGATCTGAGAGGGAGACTTCATTACTTTGGTACCAGGTCTCTTCGCAGAATCCTTTGCTATTGCAGGTCGGATATTGTGTCCAACGAGCGGTCGCTCAAAGAGACTCAAATGAGATGTGTTTCCTGCATCGCCCATGAGCATCAGCTGCGGCTGTATGGACATGTGGCTCATTTTCCTGACGCTGATCCTGCTCACCAGATTCTTTCAGTGAGGGAGCCTCATGAATGGAGGAGGCCAATGGGCCAACCATGTGCCTCGTGGTTGCAGCAGGTTGATCGGCATCTCAAGGAGATGGGTATGGGCCAGGTATCTACCTGGGGGATAGCTAGACAGAGGCCCCTGGAGTTAATGTCTGGGGGTTCTCTCGGTGCCATGTGGACAAAGTGGACACAGCAACGCACTGCTCCGGTGCATGCTCCCATACTTGACCTGACTTGTATCTCCCGCGATGAGTCCGAGTCTTTGGGTCTCTCACTCTATCACTGCAGGTAGGTCGGTGGTCTTTCTCTCTGCAGACTGTCTATCTATCTGAAGATTCTATCGCCTTCTCTCTTTCCTCGGTCCCCCCCGCCCCCCACGCTGTGTCTGTGATATCCCCTTGAAGAAGTCCTGTCATCCTTCCAAGGTCAGCAAAATAAGTCCCGTCTTGAAGAAGTCCTGTCATCCCCCCCCCCCCCCATATTTGCATCGGGCACTCAGTCCGCAAGCAACCCCTTCCTGGTAAAACTACCAAAATCAAGAATCACTGGTCACCTTCACTCTTTCATTCCTCTATTTTCCTACCTTTGGAACGAACTCCCACACTCATTTTAATCCCACTCTTCCCTCCAAGTCTTCAAAACAGCTGTTCACCACCATCTCTTTTCTTCCCCCATCCAAAACCACGATCTTTTCTGCCCCCGCTAATCCACCCCAAACCCACCTCCTTCAAATTCCCTGCTTTCCTTCCTGTAAGTCCCTATAGTGCAAGGATCTGAAAGTCCCTGTGGTGTCCATCTTTTTTATCCTGTGTACCCCACCCCATCTCTCTCTCTTCCTTCCACAGATCGCCTAATGTCTCTGCTCCCCACTGTTTTGTGCTTCCCTCTCCCACCTCTCTTGTCTCCTGCTCCCCTTGTTGTACATTCTGTGTGTTAGCTCTTATACGAGCCTCGACATTGTATACAAAAAAAATTATAATAAAGTGTCCTGAGTGATATTTTAAAGAAACATTAACAGCAATGCTTCCGTACAATACAAGGTCGGTGATGTCCTTCTATTTGCTATATCCTATACTGGAAGGTTGGATTACATGACAACACCATTTCAAACAACTCCTCAGCACGATGTACCTGGTTAATTTTTTAAGTTTCTGGAAAATATTGGGCATAAGCATGAGAAGGTGCCTGTGGATTTTGCAGATTTGGAGAAGGCCTATTATATGATCGGAAGGAGGTGCAAGTGGGAGTGAAAAGATGGACAGGATTGATCGTGGTGATGGTGGTGGAAGGAATGAATGAAGATCAAAAGCCAAGATTGATAGTTGGAGATGTCATGTTTTAAGTAAACATGTGATTGGGGGAAGAAAGTTTGTCGAGTCCACTGCTGTTTTTCTCTCTATTTTTTTTGAACACATAGTCGATCGCACAGCCCAGAGGGGAGAGCAGTACTCCATGAAGCTGCAGGTTGAGGTCTTGCAGGTGGATAAGAGTTCAGGTGTGCCAAGGAATGACTTTACGACGGAAGATGCCCAGTCGGTGGCTGGCAATTTGGAGACCAACTTTGAAATGTGGTTTGCCCAAGAAAGATCAAGGCTGATAGTGAGACCCAGGAGTTTGAGTGAAGGTCGATGGGGGAGTTTGCCAGACAGTCCTTTCGGAGAGGCACGGTGAGGGAGGGTGTGAGATTTGTCAGGATTGAAACGCATATTCGAAGTGTTTGACCAGCTTGTGATTTTATCAATGTCTGAAGAGAGGGAAGAGGCTGCAGCCTGCCTGTCTGAAGGATTTTAATGGTTCAAGTGATTGAGAAAAGTGTGAAGAGGATTAAATGAGAAGATGTTGAATGGAGACAATTTCGCAATAAATAAAGATATAGAAGATGGATTTTAAGGCGCATTCGAAGAACGAGAGCATGGACTGACGTTGAACTGAATGAAGACAGAGGTGATTCGCACAAGGGAAGTGGCTACCAATCCAGAATTGTTGGTTGATCGGTAATCAATGAAGATGCATCTTTGAGTATTTCCAAGAAATAAAAGGAAGAGTGTTGGAAGCATGTGTAACACCATGACCATACTTATCTTGAGTTTGTAGCAAAGGCAGACAAATAGCAGCAAAGACCGCAGGTTTCTGAGAACAGTTAGATGTAAAAGATCGGTGATGTGAAATGTGCAGATATAGGATAACGTTGAATGAGATGAGAAAGGAGAAATATCTAATGAAGAAGTTGGTTGAGAGTGGATTGAATTTGGCATGTTCGGTGCAAAGAATGGCATGAAGGTAGACTAGTTAAGGAGAGAAAGCGAGATGCGTGGTGGAATGAGCATGAAATAGAAGGAAAGCTGAGAAAGTTCGAGAAAAATTGAGTGAAGGGATAGTCTGGATTTTTAATTGAGAGCCCTAAAGCAACATATTAAGGCAAGGGGGTCTTTCAGTTGGAGAGTGGTTAATGCATGCAATTGTCTCCCTGGAAAGGTCGTGGCAGTGGAGTGGGTGGATAGGTTTCAATTGGAATAATATAGGTAACTGGATGCATTGGAAATAGAGGTATGGGGATATTGGCAGAACTTGTAGGAAGCTTGTGTGTGGATGGGTGATGGATACTGGGGTTCGTGCAGCGCAGGTATAATGAGCTGAAAGGCTTCCTCTTGCACGCAACATAGTGATGCTTCTGAGACTATGTCGGTCAGCTTTAAACCAACATCCTCTGTGATACCACTCCTGTGTCTTCACTCCTTGGTTTTGGTGGATGATGAAAACCTTCCCATGGTCCACCCTTGAACGTGGTCTTCCAAGACCTATAAAGAAACAACAAATGTCATCGCCACGACCTCGTCAGAGCCTTGGATGTACGAGAGAAGACTTGACTACCATAGTGACAAGTGTGGAGGTGGGATACACTTATCCAAATCCTCAATCGGTCCAGTCTTTTCGATTCCTCACATTCATCCATTTCAGATTTTCATGGTAATCTGAGATCCATGGCTATACCAAACATCATCATCATCATCATCATCATCATCATCATCATCATCATGACAAGAGGTGACCTTTAAACTGTGCAACGTGGTTCTGTCCTTCATGAACGTCACCAAAACAAACCATGTGCGGTTAATGAAATAGCATGGATTTATTTACTAATAGGTTTGTGTAAAGAAAAAGGAAAAAAAAAAGGAAGTCTTCGACTTTGTTTGTGCTTACCTCAAACTCGTGCTTTGACTATACACACTGTTTCATATCCACCTGGCACAGCTTTTCCACAAGGCTGATAAAAACCCCAACGTGAAGCCACCAGATTTTCCACTCTCAACGTCAGATCTTCTGATCTCCTGATTAGAAACACCTGCGTTTTACCCAATGTGGACATGCTCAAGAGGAAAAGTTTATATTTGGGGGTTGAGAATAGAAACCAGAATTCAAACCGTGTGATTATTGCAAATGCCTTGATTATCACACAGGTGTCCACATTTGTTGGGAAATTAGAGGGTTTTGTTTGTTTTCAGCAATGACAGAAGGATGGAATGAAAGCAGAAATCCAAATATCATCAGATACAATCACATAATACTGATTAGGAAAATATTCGTTTGAAGGATTTTGTGTCGAACATGATAATCAGGCAAACAAAGGGATGACCTAAAGATTATGGGAAAGAACTGAGTTTTCTGTATTCAGATACATGTCATCGTTTGGTAGTAGACTTTCAGAATAGGCTGGGAGGATGGCATGGAGCTATGCACACTCGCTGCTGAGCCTTCTCACCTGAATTTGAATCCTGACCGAGGTAGCAACAAACTGTCGTTCCTGTGTTTCACACAAGCAGGGTGATTCATAAATGTGTGTGCCGTCCATCGGAAGGACGTGAAATGGAAATCCTGTCTGTGGCATTAGTTGGTGGACATTAAAGAATCCATGGCTTCCTTCGCAAAGAGTTGGCAAGCTATTGCCGGCACCCTGAACAAATTCCAAATTCCTGACCTAACCTGAGTTGAACGTCAGGCCTGGCCAATGGTTCGTGAAAGACGAGCCAAAAACTTCCCCTGGCCAACTTCACGAGAACGTGAGAATACTTGTGCCTGTTAATGAAGAAGAAGAAGAAGAAGAAGAAGAAGAAGAAGAAGTAAACGTTCAGAAAGAAAATTCAAATCACCCGATACCCACGAAACAGGCATAAAACTACAGCTGGAACAGCTGTGTTTAAATGTCAGACACAATCGCTCAGTTGTGGTCACCGCGTCTGAGTTTGACTGGGACTTGCTTTTAACAAGACTGGCATGGATTCTACTCGATCGACTGAGTTATCGGCCATCTGTTTATTACGTAGGCATTAGTAAGTCAACACTTTGTTTGTCTGCCATTTGCCTTCTTGAGTGCCATCACTCTTTTACCCATACTTCCTGCATACGACTGAAGGATTATGAGAGGAATAATGTGCCAATTATCCTGTAGTACATTCCACAGTTAAAGGCCCGGTCACACCTTGACGTTTTAGCCAGCGATGGCAACGTATTAAAATGTATGTAAAACGCTGGCTTACGTTGAACTTTTGATGTTTTTTTTTAAAGATTCGGACGTATTCATAGCGACTTGGTCTTATGTATAACGCATTGGTAACTACACAGAACGTTTCGTTGTGTTATAGATAACTTATACCAACGAATGCTGAACCTGTTGTCGGCCTACACAACCGATGCCCAACGATAGTCTAACTCAGGCATAGCGCGTTGCACGCATCGCCGACGATGTCGTGACGTAGCCTATTAAAAGGCTGACGCACAACGATTCGAATCATAACTGCCGTAGAAATGGAAGTGACAACATCGCGGTCACACCTTGGCGATCTTGCCAGCGTATGCCGACCTAAGAAAAATGTGTCTAAAACGTTGGGGCACGTCGAATACGGTATGGGTAAGTTTGGTATACGTGAGTACAACGCTAAAGTACGCTATCTTACGTCGTAGTAAGTAGAGTACGTCAAGAAATTTTAAACATGTTCAAAATTTTACGACGTACTCGGCGTATGACACACGTTCCGCATGCGATGGGGATAAGTTTTACACACGATATGCGGATGCTTACACACGTCCACAAAGGATACTTATAAGCTACTCATAAGTCGAAACACGTCGCGGTAATGTCTTTTTTACACGAAACTTATTTCTAACTTATGTTTGACGTGCTTTGAACCAATTCTTTACGTAGTCCCAACACACATCGACGTATGTAGACGTATTCCAATGACGTCTTCCGGTCGACCAAAAAAATAAATGAACGTGTTTCTAGCTTACAACTGCCATATAAAGACGTGTTCCCAGCGGTTTTGGGAATTGGCATATAAAAATGCTGCTCATAAAAGGGGAACCCAACAGTGTTTTCGAGTCCTTTTTGAGTCGATGTCCATGTCAGCAGTAACAGTATCAGTATCAGTATCAGTATTAGTATTAGTAGTAGTTTGTTCATGTTGGCAGTAGTAGGTGAGTGTGAGGGGAGGGTGTGGGTTATGATGGATCGTCCTTGCGTTTAACGATTTAACGATTTAAATGATAAACTCAACGATTTAAATGGCTGCATCTCCACTATTGAAAGTAGACGCTTGCGCTCAACAATTGGATTTTTTACACTCAACGACTTTTAAACGGTACCACTCAGCTAGTTTCATTGTTTACAATGAACGATTTAAATTGCTGTCACTCGCCTTTGTTTTTTGACGCTGGGGTTTGGAAATTTGAAGCGTTTCTTCTGAACGTGTTAAAACGCTCAAACTCGACTATTTTAAATAGACGCTGCCGATGGACAATTGGAATCATAGCCAAGCTAGACATCGAAGTGTGAACATCCTCGTCATGCCGAAGAAAAGTTTGAAGAATGCTGCAAATAAGTGTCCTGGCCGTGGCCGTGGACGCTGACGCAAGGACGATCCATTATACCGACGTCTTTCAGCCTATGAGTAACTTAAAAGTAACGTCTGTCGATGTGTGGCAGCGATCGCGTAACGTGCCAACAACACGTTAATCATAGGTTAGAAATAAGTTTCGGGTACGCTAAACATTACCTCGGCGTGTCTCAACTTATGATTAACTTACAAGTAGCATGTGTTGACGTCTGTCAACGATCGCAGACCGTGCATACAACTTGTGGCCAGCGTAGCGGAACGTGTGAGTCATACGCCGGCATACGTCGTGAAATTTCAAGCATGAAAAAATTTGAGGACAACCAAAAAGTACAACATTTAAAGCCAGCGTACAACGACGTATGGCAGTGTTTTTCAGCGTGCTCTCAATGTTATCAAAACTTACCCATAACGTATTCAACATGTGCCAGCGTTTTAGAAAAAAAAATTCAAAAATCGGCATACGTTGGCTAAAACGTCAAGGTGTGACCGGGCCTTAAGCAAGGTTAGTTGGCTTCCTCTTGTTCTCAGTTTCCAGAAAATCCCATATGGCCTCGATGGGACTCCTGTCTGGACTCTGGGGTGGCCATTTCAAAATTTGAAGCACACCAGCTGTAACTTTGTTCCACAAATACTGTTTTACCATATTGAAAGTGCATTTTAGATCATTATCTTGTTGGGAAATGAATCCCCTTCCGATTAAACGTTTTCCAACTGGAACTGCATGATGCTGCAGTATCTGCTTGTACTTTTCTTTTGTTAGCATCCCATTGATTTTAACAAGTTTTCCCATACCAAAAGCTGACATACAACTCCAGACAGTCACAGAGCCTCCCCCGTCTTGAACAAAAGGCTTTAAACATTGTGAGTCATAATGTTTTCCAGGTCTTCGGTGTACGCACTGACATCTCTTCGATCCAAAGCGTTTTTTTTTCAATTCATCACACCAAAGTACCCGATTCCAATGTTCAGTCACCCAATCTTGGTGTTGCCTTGCAAATTTCAGTCTTTTCACCTTAATATGTGGTCTCACCAGTGGTTTATTTGTAACAACTCTGCCATAGAGACCTGCTCCAATCAGCCATCTGCATACAGTCCTGGACGAGATGTTAATGCTCAGGCCTGTTCTCATTTCATTTGTTAGCTGCTGACTTGAGCTTGCTCATCTTACATGATAGAAGATAAAATCAAGTGTCTGTCTTGCCTTGGGAAGGTGCTTCTGGATCTCTCTAGTCTTTTCTTGTCTTGTTTCTTTCAGGCATTGCAAAGTGTACCTCACACCGTTGTTGGAGATCTTCAGCTTTTCTGATATTTTCTTTGTGTGCCCTCCTTCTTGCAGTTTGTATCTTCACGAGCAAATACCACCCGTCACTTCGCTGATGGGAATACCTCAAGAAAAGGGAGGGGGGAGACAGAGACAGACAGACAGAGAGAGAGAGAGGTGGGAGAGGACAAATAAGACCTGTCACTTTGATAAGAGCAAATAGGACCAAAGCTGACCTTACCATGATATTTAATCCCTTGGGATCTTTGGCTGGTCGAAGGTTAAACATGACAATCACCTCTGCGCCTCAACACAGAGCACTGTTCCCTTTTTGGGGGGATTTTACGGTGATGGCCCCACTTTACACAGGAGCGACAAAGGTTTCATCGGCTTGAACTTTCATCCTGAACCAGACTGTACGGACAACCGACTGAAGTACAACACAATGAATGGGAGATCGCAGGTACGGGAAGGCAGAATGCAGTCATTGCTGCTGTGTTTGCTTCTGGTCTTGATTCTTGCTGTTAGGGAGTTTCAGTTGCTTTGGATTTTTGGTATTCCCAGTTTTTTTCTTCTTCTTTTTCTACTTCTATCTTCCTTCTTTATCCGACTGTCCTGCCTTTCTCCTACTTCTATCTTCCTCTCCTTCTTCCTTTCTTCTTTGTTATCTTTTTATTGTTCTTCTATCTTCAGTCTTCCCCATATTTTGTGTTCCTCTTTCTGTCTTCCTTCTCCTTCCTCTTTATGCCTTCTTCTTCAGCACTGTTTCCTCTTCTTCAGCAGTGAGGATTTCACATCACATTTTATCACAATGTCTGAAATGTTTGTTTGTTTTTTTTTAATCCTTGTAGAGCTTCAGGAAAGACACTGTTACATGTTTTTCCATGTGGTGGCATTTACTGATGCGGTGCCATTCCATGTTTGTCTGTTCGTTACTTCGCGAAAAAAGCTTTCGCCAAATATGTTGGTCTGTTGCGTTTGCCTGTTTGTCACACTATTTTTGGCCACAGTTTTCAAGCAATCGTTCTGAAATCTTTTGTGTATGTAGGTGACTGACCAAGGACAGCAACGCTTAATTTTGATAAAGATCCAGAGCCAGATATGAGAATTATTTGATTTTTAAATGATTCTTCACCATTGAGAGATGGGGCCAAAAACTATGTATCGCTGGAGATCTCAGCGTTGTGGATGAGTTTTGACAAAACTAGAATGAAGAGTTGGTCAGATGACAAGAACAAGCCGATTCGATTTTGGTTCAAGTCCAGATTCAGATCTGACCTATCAGTGGGATTCAAAATTTAAATTATTCAGCCTGGTGGAGGTATGTGCTCCACTGAGTGCCGTTCCGTTTCGCCAAGTGACACTCCATGAATGATTTTTCATTCTTGTTTGTTTGTCTGTTTGTCCGCACAGAATGTGCCAACATAGGCCACAAACACCACCTTGTGGTATCCAGTAGTAGCTCTATAAAGTATGTACAATGAGAATTATAAAGTATGATGGCCTAAATGTATGCACACGTCCTCTTAGCTGTCTAGCCTGGGTTTGAATGACGACCCAGCTATAAACTGTCATCCTGGGGTTTCGCAGGAACCTCGGATGGACGTTAAACTGGGCGTCCCATCATCGCACATTATTTTGTGGACGTTAAAGATCACGTGGTGTCCCTCGCGAAGAGTAGGTGAGCTATCACCAATTCCAAATTCCTGCTCGAACCTACATCAGCGGCACAGCCGCGCCCTCAGCCAATGATGCTACCCCGGAGCCTTGTGCTGCATATAAAAGATGACGACAACGGTTTTAAGTTGGAGCAGATCCCGATAGACATATAACCGAAGACCAGGCCACCATAAGGCAAGTGCAAGGTGACAAAGCATAAAGGACACCTGTGTAGCAAGTACAGTGGAATTAGAAAAGGATGACCTTTCCAAAAAGTCTCTAACATTCAGGAAATAAAGACCAAGTTTGGCCAAATATTCAAACATTGAAGATACCTCCAGGTTGTCATCATCATGGAACTTCTGATAATCAAACATAATCCTGTTCGTATAGTCTTGATTCATGTCAAACATATTCTAGGTAATTTAAATAAATACATTTCCCCAAAATCGTGGGAAGTGTTTATGTGGAATCGTTATGGTTCTTAGTCCTTGAGGCTATTAATTAAACACGATTTTATTTTAACCCTAAGAAGGCAAAGCAGCAATTAGCATCATCAAAATGATTAACAATTGCGGATCGCCTGATGAATGACTAAATCTAAACTCCCCGAACAGATGTTCAGTTAATGCTAGCGATTAATATTAACACGAAGAGGTTACCAGAATATGCACTCATTAAGTACATCGTCGGTCTAACAGGTGGCCTCCTAGCGTGTGCAATACCAGTGGGTGCAGGGTTTCGCGTTTCCAGTGATTAATCACCTGCGCTGCCTGGGAACCGAGTTTTTCACGACATCATGGCAGCGGCGCCACCTGGTGTACGATGTCAATCGAGATCTCCAAGTCATGAAAAAAATAAAAATAAAAATAGATGAGATCGAAATCAGCTTTTAAAATGTGGTTACATCGTGAAAGGTCTTTTCAGGTTCCTCCTTTTAATAAAGGACACCATCGTTAAATAGAAAGTTTGAATACGATGAAAATGATTTTTTTTTTCAATCATCAAAGTTGAGGATCAGGTGCATTGTACTTTTACAAAGAGGTGCCAGGAGTGTGGACAAGGGGGGGGAGGAGGAGGAGATTGGGACCATACTCTGTGCAGAGCATTGGTGTTGCCGCAGCAGTCTCCTTGGCTACTGGGCACAATCCTGGACGGATCACCACTCTGACACGGGATACCAGCAAGCTGGCACTAATTTTGCCGACCTCAGAAGGATGACAAGCTGAGTCAACCCCACCTGGTGTTAATTAAACAGCCAAGAAGGATTTGAACTCACGACCCTCAGATCCCCAGCCAACCGCCCTAACCATTAAGCCAGCACCAGGCATGTTGTTGAACTATCAGAGTGTAAGAGGTTTCCAAGATGCATCATATCTTTTGACTGCCAATAAAATTATCCTGACAAGTCTTTCGGAGCCTTGATTAGGCAGACCTCAAAATTTCCTCAAAAAGATTCGCCGATTCCAGTTTGTCCTGTGCGTCGTCCATTTTCAATGTGATAATACATCGCACGTATCCTGGCAGCGAATTATACCACCTGACAACCCGACAGCTGCCGTCGAGTCACGTTGGATTGCGATCCGTGCTTTGTAGTGCAGTACCACGAATTCATATCAGCTATCATTCTCAGAATTGCGATTAATTAAAATAATCTCACCGCACATGGTAATGATCACCTTTTCGAACCCTTTGGTGTGAAACAGCAAGTGTGGAGCACCTACTTCAATAATTTCAATTTGATTCCATGATTTGAACACAGTCGAAAACGAATCAATATGTTGGCTCTGAATTTAGCAAAGTTGTACGCGGGGTCTCGTCATGCGTGCGGATGCACACATCAGGATAATATAATTGTATTGTTGTGGGCCAGGGTTCGGTGGCGATAAACGACCACTAGGTGGAGCCGTGGAGTCGTCTCTCACCGAACACCTGGAATTTAGGTCGTGACTCTCGGATAAGTCCAAGAGTTCACGGGTCCCTTAGCGGACCGTGGTCGCCAATATTTTGACGGCGTGGGGGTCGGGTTAATTGCCAAATTTCAATTTACCTAAGTACTCATGTCGTCCAACTTCAGGGGAAAACCACACCCTCGACCGACTTTGTCCGAATCGAGTCGCTATCACCAACTCGGATCCGGCGTAACCGAGCGGACGTTATAGTGCTGCAGAATGGTGCCACATAACAGACCAATTGTGAATTTTGGGTGATAAGCACGAAAATTGGCACAGATGTAGCTTTTAATGTGCTGGACATTTCTTGATATGGGGCCATTTCAGTTTCTTTCCAAGATGGCTGCCAAATTCAAAATGGCTGCCACTGAGTAAAAAACTGCTTCCTGACTTGTTTGTAATATTCAAATGTACTAATTTCATATTTTTCATGCTCTGTAACCATGATATTGCATAGTTAGTTTCTATATTGATGTTTGCATATTTCAACAATGCAACAATTTTAAAAATTGTGCAGAAATCCAAGATGGCCACCATGCTGAAGCAGTTGAGGAGATATATCTCCATATCTTGCACAGTGTTATCATGAGACTCAACTATGTCTTTCACATGACTGAGCCACCTATAAAGCAACAAGAAATAAGCATATAGGCACAAACAGTGCGACAGTTCAGTGTTCACATTCGCAATAATCTACTAGTATTCAAATATAAATAAATATAAGTGTTGGCAGATGCACAATAAGCGAGGTCCTACTACTAGAACATATTGAACTCACCTGGCATTGTCCTGCAGTGCTGCATACATTCCTTCATATGAAGCAGGCGGGAGAACCGAAACTTCTGGGACTGTAGGTTCTTTTGTATGTAGGGAAGCCGGTGGTATGCTGGTGTATTCCTCTGGCAATTCTGATAAGGTCTTCTCTTTAGACTCACTTTGCCGGAGGATCTCTGTGTCTCTCTCGACTCCATGGACATCGTTGTTCGGGTGCTGAAAGAGGGATATTCCTGTGCCATGATGTGCAATGCCCCTTGAGCAGTCGTGGAAGTAGGATTGTGGTCTATGTTATCAACTGCACTTGTGGTGAATAGACGATGGCGTAAGTTTGCAGGACAAACAACATGTTCTGCTTCATATCTTGCACAAACTTCATTACCCAAATCCTTTGAAATGGTAAGTACTCTGTCATATGATACGGAGAGCCCAAGGTCATACATTCTGTCAATTAACTCATGCTTTCTTGTCCTGGCATGGATGAGGAGTCCGACGTAAGTAGGCAGGGGTGTCTCACGATCCACGCTGTGGTAGTGAGAGGTGGATCCTTCACCATGTCGAATTATGACATTTTGGCGTATAAGCTGCGAGACAGTTAGTATCGCCTGGGTATCAGTGGCATTGCTTGATTGCTGCACAATGTTTGATCCACCCATTATCATCCCAACGAGGGTCGTCAGAGACTTAGAAACTGATTGGTGCTGACACTCCTTGGAGAATTTCCCCATAAATACAGACTTTTCAAGCTTCAGAATGTCCTTACGAACGATTTCAGCTGCCTTTGCCAACACGATGGCCTCCTCATCAAAGTCACTTTCAAATGCTCTCTTTAGTGCCAGTCCGATGTCATCCTGAAAAGCAAGAAGAACGTTCCTGCCTTGCTTGTGGGCTTGTAAGTCTGGTATGTTGGCTAATATTCGTTCTTTCAGTCTGGTCAAGTGTTCTCGAGTGGATGTGTCTGCTCCCAGGTCATTTAGTCTTGAAGTGTACATCTAATTTAAATCTGCTAGTTTGAACACTGGTGCTACGTCATTCTCCATGCTTTCTGCATGACAGTCTTCAATGTACGAAAGCAGCTCCGCCAGGACAATGCCGTGCAGTTGTTTATCAGAAGAACTTTCTCCGCTGTCAGAGCCATTCACTGACTCTGCTTTCTTGTTGAGTGTTTTTAAGCAATTGCTGTGGTACATTGCATCTTGGGACATCATATCTCCAGCGCTCAATTTGGCAACTAACATATGGTCTCGCACAATTTCTGTACATCGCCGAACATTTCTGTCGAGTTTCTCCGTCGATGCCTTATGTAGTTTATCTGATTTTTCACCACAAAAGAAGCAAGTGTCTTGCGATGTGCTGGCTCACCACCACTGCTGTGGCGAGTGACTTTCTTTTTTGGCGAGTCACTGTTGGTTTCACACTCATCTCTTTTCCTGTTTTCTACCCATTGAAGTTTGGTATTGTTGTACTTATCCTTGCATTTTTGTGCCATTTAGCTGCATTCGACTTTCGAGTTGAAGCAACTCCTGTTCCATTGTCTAACCTTGATAAGTTTATATTATCTGGAAGACTGAAGCTCTTTGAATCTTATCAAATTACCTGCAAGAATATCATAAAGTGTACCAATGTCAATATCAGTCCTCTTTGAATCAGCTGGGCATCGCAGTGGTTCTTTTGATACCTCTTGACACAAAATGCATTTTGTCCAATCTATCGGCGATGATGATGATTCAGATGTTGAAGGAGTTTCTGGATGTTGTCTGGGGTCTAAATTCTTGAAGGATTTAGCCATTGTTGGTATTTTGATTACGACACCACCACCACAGCTTCGACAACTAACAACAGCATGCACTGTGATATGGAGATACTGATCTGAAAGAAGATGAAGGATGAATGAATGGATGAATGCGTGCCATATACACAGATAAACTGGAAGAACGTGAACTGTGACGCATGGTACAATAACCACATTACACGTTCATATGTTTGTCACCGTTTTATCATGTAGCAGCCATTTTGAATTTGGCAGCCATTTTGAATTTGAAAGCCATCTTGGTTAAGAAATGAAGAACATGTGAAACGTAAGGGAAAAGTTAGTGACATTTCACATTTCTGGTCAATTTTCCAACCAATCATAGGAAATATATTCATTTATATGGTTGTATCGGTAATTTCGCCCATGGCGGAGGTCATTTTCAAAATGACCGCCATCTTGGAAAAAATTCAGTTGGCCCCATATCTAATATTGTTCAGTAGGTAAAACACTACAACTGTGCAAAGTTTCATGCTTATCACCAAAAGTGCACAACACTTCCACCATTCTGCAGCACTATTACCAAAGCCACGCCGGACCAAATGAACAATCCACTGTATGAACGGCCCTACCAATTCGCAACACGCACCAGGCTAGGCCAATGGAGGAAAGCATAGAAAACGAGCTGGTACATTTACCATGGGGGGGGGGTTATTTTACAATAATAGTCGGGGAGGGGGAGACAGAGCAGAGTTATCACAAATAAAAGGCAGGCAATGTACAATGAGCAAAGAAAAAAACACTAAACAATTCTACTTGCAGGACGGCACCACACACACACACACACACACACACACACACACACACACACACACACACACACACACACACACACACACACACACACACACACACACACACACAATAAATGGACCTCGTGGGTCTATTTTCGGCCTTTCATCTCGGAGGGAAGGTGAGCTGAGGGCAGGGGCCTATTTGGGTACCTCCCCGCCTCGTGCGGTTTCACCGACTCGAACCCACGACCCGAAGTCCACGGCCCACGAACGGGACCAAGCCACCATGACCGCAGACAAAGTAAATCGCCACCAAGACTGCAGACCACTCCAACCACGGCCACAGACGGCTCCAACCACAACGACAGACCGCTCAGCAATTGCCACGATCTCCTGTCTGTTCAAAAACTGCTCCTCAAAACCATTCTATTCCTCTTTTGGTGGGAGGGGCCTCTTCTCGTCGCCACTCGCCTCCTGATTGGCTGGGGGGTTGTCACACGACTTGTGGCCGCCGTTGATTGGACGAGCTCACGGGGGGCGGAGGGAACCTCACCCCTGTACGTGACACGATGCACGTGGGCGATGGCGTGGTTGTTGTCGAGGATGTAGTTGTTGTAGATGTAAAAAACAACTAACTGGAAAATAACTCGTAGCGCACACAAGAAATTCCCATTAGACACAGGGAGGGGACCCTAACTATAAACACATACTTATTGAGATAACTAAACTTGGGGACTGCTGTCTGTCTGTGTGCACAAGGCTTCTAAATTCGTAACAGTATCGGGTTTGTTTTGTCTTTTTTTTCTACAGCCTTTAAAACATGTTTTATTTAAATTTAATTCCATATTTGGAACACAAATCGTCTTGTTTGCATTTCCAAAAACCTTCAGTTTAACAGTACTTTGGCAAAATTGCATAACGTCTCGATTAATCAAATTGTCCACTCTCAGGATGGGGGAACATCGAGATTCATCTATGGTCGGGTTGGCGGCGACTAAACCGTCTCCCCCACCAGGTTTCTTGGTGAGGAGGGTGTTTGGATATGGACACCCAGCAGAATGAAAAAAAACCTGTCAAAGGGCGGAGGAGCTCCTTGTGAGAGAACGGCCATCCATATCTAGTACCCAACTGACTGCAGATGTCCTCCTGCAGTTGGGTTACTTCTTATTAGGAGGTTGGTGGCAGGATTTGCACTCCGGCCACCATAAAAACCTTCATTCCGCAAAACACAAAAATGCAAAGAAATCTGATAACCCACTCCGTGGGAGTACCTCCTGTATAGCTTCCCTTCGCAGGGCAGCTCACCGGATGACGGGATTGGGGCAAAGCCTTCGGGACCCCCAATCTTTGAGGCGAGTGATCTCACTGTGAAGAACGCATTCTATGCCACACTCGAGTCTGGTTGATCAGTGTCCCAGACGAGATACACTCCTGAAGAATTTTGGAGTGCCTTCAAGACCACCATCCTTGATGTTGCCGGTGGATGTCTTGGAACTCACCGCAGGGCAAAGAAGAATTTCGTCTCTCAAGGGACACTGGATACCATTGACCAGAGTCGCAGGGCCAGGCTGAATGGCAGAGCTGAGCTGTTCAGGGAGCTGAAGCGCAAAACTGTACGTGTGCTAAAGGTTGACAAGGAGGCCTATGTGTGAGGAATCTGCGAGGGGGTAGAGCATCACCTGTGGTCAAGTGATTCTCGTCCCGCTTACAGGGGAATTCATGCATTGCGTTCATCAAAGCCCATCCCTCGGTGCACTACAGTTAGAGCAGAGGGTGGTGGGCTCTTGACAGAGGAGTCTGAAGTGAAGGCCCACTGGGCCGGTTAATTTGAGCGGTTGTACCAGGCTGATCCACCAGCTGTCGAGTTGGACGTCAGTGGTGTTACAATAACTGCTGCTGACCCTCCAATCAACTGTGGTCCACCTTTGTTTGTGGAAAAACAGGCTGCAGTGAACCGGTTGAAATGGGGTAAAGCTCCAGGGATCTGTGGCATCCATGCTGAACTTCTCAAAGCTGGTGGAAATGCTGCATTCATGTCGGTTGCATGTAGTTATGTGCGCTGCCTGGAACACAGGCATCATCCCAACTGACTGGAAGAGGGGCCTTGTTGTCCCTCTCTGGGAAGGGAAGGGTGATTGCCAAGATTGCAACAACTACCGAGGGGTAACGCTGCTCTGTGCCGGGCAAGGTCTTTGCTCGGATAATTATTGATAGGGTTCACCACCATCTGCTTGAGCACCAGCGTCCAGAGCAGTCAGGTTTCCACCAAAGAGGTCAACGATTGACCGTATCCTTGCTCTTCGGGTCCTCACCGAACGCAGATGAGAGTTTTGGCAGGGGCTGATTGCAGCTTCTGTTTATCTCTGTAAAACGTTTGATTCAGTGAATCGGGATGCCCTCTGGAGGATACTCGGTCTTCGTGGGGTGCCACCAAAACTGATCTATCTGATGTCTGAACTCTACTCTGGTGCTGTGAGATGTGGTGGTACCATCTGACTTATTTCCAGTTGTTACTGGAGTTCATCAGGGGTGTGTACTGGCCCCCACACCTTGCAGCACACTTGTATGGACTGCATTCTAAGGAGGATGTCGGAGAGATCAAGCTGCAGTGCATCGTTTGGGAATGTCAAGATATTGGACCTTGATTTCACAGATGATGCAGTCATCTTTGCGGAGACTGTAGATATCCTTTTGGGGGCCCTCATGGTGCAGAATGAAGAGTCGGAGCTGCTGGGATTACGGGTTTCCTGGTCAAAACTAAGATCCAGGCTTTCAATGACATCTTGGATGCTGCTGTCCTGTCTGTGCCTGTTTCTGGTGAGGATGTTGAGGTCGTGGAGAGATTCACTTCCCTTGGCAGTGATATTCATGTCTCTCCTGGCTGTGAGTCAGAGGTGAATAGATGTCTGGAGAGTCATGGATTCACTGGATAATGGGGTGTGGCACTGCCGGTACCTGTGCGGGAGGATGAAAGTCTGAGTCTTCAGGTCCTTGTGCTTCCAGTCTTGCTCTATGGATGTGAGACTTGAACTCTGACCAAGGATCTGAGACAGAGACTTAATTCCTTTGGTACCAGGTCACTTCGGAGAATCCTTGGCTATCGCAGGTCGGACTTTGTGTCCAACGAGCGGTTGCTGAGAGAGACAAATGAAATTTGTTACCTGCATAGTCCGTGAGCGTCAGCTGCGGCTGTATGGACATGTGGCTCGTTTTCCTGACGCTGATCCTGCTCACCAGATTCTCTCAGCGTGGGAGTCTCTTGAGTGTTGGAGGCCAATGGGCCGACCACGTGCCTCGTGGTTGCAGCAGGTTGATCGGCATCTCAAGGAGATGGGAATGGGCCAGGCATCTGCCTGGGGGATGGCCAGACAGAGGCCCCTGGAGTACCGGTGGAAAGTGGATGCAGCGACGCGCTGCTTTGGCACATGCTACCATACCTGACCTGACCTGAGATTCAGACAAAATGGTGGCATCCAGGGATGCAACACATGAGCTAACTTTCACCAAAAAGGGGGAGGGTCACACCCTTCACATATCCATTTTCTCAACTGTGAGGGGAAAGGTGCATTGCGCACCACTGCCGGACGGTCCACCCCGGGTGACAGCCCGGTGGGGAGGGGGTGGGGTGGGGGCTGCCATTGGGATAGTTGAAATACGAGTACGATCATCTAACGATGGTTTTAGTTGCAAGTATTATAATATTATTATTTACCTCATAATAAAAACAGTCAAAGATTCTCATAAAGCTCAAAAGTATACCATCACAACAGAGGCCTTTGATTGAAGGTTTTCTCGAGTGTGGATAAGATTCTTCCGTGATAATTCTGATATACTGTGATTTCAAAATTTAAGTGTACAAAATTAAGTTTATAAATTATAAGAATACAATTATAATTTGGAACTTACAAGATTTATAAAAATAATTTTTTTTAAAGATCTGAGAACAGGTGAGTGAAGATGAAGAAGAAGGGGTTTCCAAACCATTTCTGCTTGTACTCATTGGAGAATTTCATTTTTTTTTAAATCTTGAATCCCTGAATATAAAGAACGAACCCCAGAAATGCTTTTTTCTCATCAGCGTTCTCCAGCAATCAGAAGCATGCCTTCATCAGTTACCTGGGCATTTTGTATTGTGAGAAAGGTTCGGAGCAGTCTTGGGATGGAACCAAATTCCTCTGTTGATGTCACTAACTCGCCTCCCAACTCGCATTCATTCTTCGGGTTGATGTCAGTTTAAACTCATTTGCATACACGTCTCTGCCACCATGGTAGCTCTACATGCTTTACGAGTTAACCCTCTCATTCTGCAAAGTTAATCACATTACTGTACTCGCAGACATCCTGAGATGTTAATCTTCTCCATTAAATCGTTAATGGGAAGGACAAACGTCGCTACGGAAATGACGCCGTGCAATCGCCGGGCGTTCCTCAACACTGGATTTTCTGTTTCCTTTTTGGGAATTCTTCCTGCAAGATACATTCTTGTTATATCATTACCAAGCAGTATTACCTGTTTGCTGGATTTCGAATCTCCTGCATTTTTCATATTTCCAATTTGCTTACGACAGGTACAGTACTGTAATCCGCTTGACATTTTACTTACAAACAATATATGTTTTCTGTGCATTTAATTTTTAAAGTTATTCATCTCGAGGGGGTGGGTGCATAATGAAGATTTAAGATTGCCCCGGGTGTCAAATACTCGAGGTATTGTGAACTTTTTTTTTTGTGAATATGTTACTTTGCATGTAATTAAAAGTTTGAGGGTGCAGGTGGGTAATGGAGATAAAGAAAATAAATGAACTGGGGATACAGAACTAGAAAGAGGGGTATGCAAAGGAAAGGGGGTTTGGAGGAAGAGGAATGAAAATTCGCTATTTTTGCATACATAATGTAAAAAAATCATGCCTGGTTTTGACTTAATGGTTAGGGTGGTGAGCTTGGGATCTTAGGATCCTGAGTTCAAATCCACCCCGGCTGTTCAATCAATACCAGGTGGGGTTGACTCTGCCTGTCATCCTTCCAAGGTCGGGAAAATGAGTGCCAGCTTGCTGGTATCCTGTGTTGGAGTGGCAACCCATCCAGGATTGTGCCCAAGAGCCAAGGAGACTGCTTTGGCAGCACTAATGCTCTGTACAGTGTATGGTCCCAATGGATGGATGCAATGTGAAAATTCATATGAGATGGCAAAAAGGTAAAAAAGAAAAAAAAAATTATATATATATATATATATATATATATATATATATATATATATATATATATATATATATATATATATATATATATATATATATATATGGACAATACCCCTGGGCGCACCTGATATATCCAGGGAACCACTGGAAGGTGTGGATGACCCATGCAGTATGTAACTTAGCTGGTTTGAACAAACTGATGAAAGCACCATGCAGAGATGATTCCGACCAAGTTGTAGCTCAATGGAGAAAAAAAAAAATCAAAAGTAGCATCTTGGAATCGTAATAACCTTTGACGTTTAAATTGATCTACTTATTATGCATTTTTTTTTTTGATGGGATGTGCAAGGCATCAGTCCTCAGTTTTACAAAGCTTGGTTAAAATAGGACGATTAGTTTTTGCATCAGGGGTGATGGTTAAAATAAAGTTTCATCGAAATCCTGTGTAGTTTCAGAGAAGAAAGGAAATACATATTTTGGGGGTGTGGGGTTCGAGAGTCAAACCCCCCCCCTCCACACCCTCTTAGACCCAGATTTATTTATTTTTAATGTCATGGACAAACTTTAGTCCATTGCAGGTGATGAAGGTTGTGGTCAAGCTTCATCGAAATCGTGTATGTAGTTTCGGAGAAGAAGATCCGAGGGTTTACACACCGACTGACTGATGGATACCGCAAGATGCGAACATCTCAGATGAACTTTGTTCCAGGTGAGCTAAAAATAGATGGATACAAGCCAGTTGAATGGAGTATATATTATAAAAAGACAGACCAATTCAATCTTGTACCTGTCACTATGAAGAAGTGAGAACTGGATTTCATTATCACAAGAAATAAAAACAACTTCATTTAACAGGGATTGCTTAAAATAAATAAAATCTATATTAATATTTCGGCACACCCCTTTCTTTGTTCCACCATCAGATTTTTGTTACTGCATGAAATGAAACAAGATTTGGCACATATACTAATGATATTATTGTCTTCCTTAAGATGCCCCTCAAAATTCGTTTTGATGCATTTTCACAAACTCCAATGGATTCCATTCAAATTCGGTACGATTATGGCTTTTGGTCCAACTTAAGTCATTGGCTATAATTTTTTTTTCCATAACACTTCCGATATTCGAAAAAAATCGATAAATCGATATCCCTTATGGGATTTTCCATTCAAATCCACTCAAGTTTAAGGCCTACGGGGGACGCAAATTTCCACTTTCCCCCGGGCGCTGTTTACCTCCGCTACGCCAAGCTGTTAGGGTTAGCTACCCTAATACTAATCCTAACCCTAACAGCTAACCCTAACCGCTAACAGCTATTCAGGAAATTTGCAAGAAAGCCCGGGCAACACCGGGCTTTATTACTAGTAAAAAATAGTTGTGCTTGGTAAAGTGGTGGAGCGAGATGAGGCGGTGCATGTACAAATGTATTTTTTAAGTTGGGTTATTTGTTTAAACACCTACACCTACATGTCGGGACAGGTGTTTCGAGGAGGGAGGAGGGTTAGTACCTCACATATATTGCCTTCGAGCTTTCGTCTTGGAGTGATTGCTAACCAGATTATAAACTGCCGGACTGGTGCTTCGTCAAGAGGGTGTTGCATCACAAACTACACCAACCCCAGGATGGACTGAAAGCCGGTTGTCCCGTTTGGTTAAAGATCCCACATCATCTTTCTTGAAGAGCAGGCGAGTTATCGGCGACACCCTAAGCAAATTGCAAATACCTGCATGGCCTGAGTACTGAGTACTGTTGGGAAGGTAAAGGCAAACCACCGAGTGTAATCCTTACCATGAAACTGCTTTGGCAGCAACAGACCAGCCTTCGGTAGAACACTGAGAGAATGCACAGTGAAGGTGTGGGTGGTTGTCAAAGATGTTCAAACACAAGTTTCTCCAGCACCAATAAAAAAGTACATCCTGACGAATTGATCTGTAGATTTGTGGTGATGGATGAAATGCAGATTTACTATTTTCATTCTGAAAATAAAGAAAGTGCATGTCGCAGAAACGGGATATCCGATCAAATGTTGCAGGAAAGATTGTCATTTCAGTCGATATTCCTCCAGCAATTCAGCAAACTGTGCTGAAAGCAGAGCTAGAGCTTCCAAATACAGAAATGACTGATCGAAGACAAAAATTGTAAGCTGAATGGTTATAAAGATATATCACAACTCCAAAATGGCCTCAAAATCTATCTGCAATCCTCTCCAGTGCTTAATCCTATGAGCTGATCGAGGTGCAAAAACCATAATCTGAAAAGATAGGATGATGCCTCCTATCTTGCTCAACATAAGGATATGGAGTCATCACCTTTAGATACCTTGGCAAAACTCCTATTACCTTCAATGGAATGTCAGCTCTACTCAGCCGGTTCATGAAAGACTTGGGTCAAAAGGTTTTTTTTTTTTTTAATCACCACACATTCTAAAAATGCAATATGGTGTCAACAGAGTAGGTTGCATTAAAATTGACCGTCCATCCATACATCTATTTTCTAATTTCAAGCAATTGGCGAAGGTCATGAGCAAATGTGATTAATCTACAGGCGTCGTAAGTACATGTCAAACACCAG